>NC_069505.1:347718964-348018964 GCF_027579735.1 Bombina bombina | reverse complement strand
ATTGAGACCTTCCAAGAGAGTATCTAAATTTATAGATTTTTATATCAGGAAACCTTTGTCAAAAAAGACAAAAAATACACTTAAAGCTGAGTGTCCCAGACCTGAGTTACCTCACAATATCCATCTAACACCTGAAATAGACAATAATTTATTAAAATTTATTGGAAATAGAAATGCCAATCTTAGAAAAGGTCCTGACAGATTTTTTAAGTCTTGTCAAGATAAACTTTTAGACGCTTAAGGACCTGTTTTTGAATTGTCTGAAGATACTATTTTAGAAAATTATTTGCTTGACCCTTTTACTATAAGGGAGTGGTTACAAAGAACCATTTATTTACTTGGAGATGCAAACACTTCTATAGCTTCTCAGCGCAGAAGATTAATTTTACGTTGTATTGACCCTTAGATTGCTGATTTTGCCTCCACGGAAATGGGTTCTGAGGACGATGGTCTTTGATTTGGAGATCCTGGTCTTAAATAATTGAGTCAATATGTTAATACGTTTAATTCTCTGAACAAGATTAAAAATACTACTCGTAAGATTTTTTATCAAAATCAGCCACAAAGAGTTTTTCGAAGGCTGGAAAAGGCAGAGACCGCTTTTCAAGACGCTATTGAACAATCCCAAGGTCTCATTTCAACAACTTTGCCTTACCCACAACTATTTCTTTCCATCATGAGCCAGACAGAAATTTTCTAGAAGTTTTAGATCCAGGCCTAACAGAAGACCCTTCCAAGGTAAGTTTAATCACCTCTCCTTCCATTCCTTTTTTCCAGCAAAAAATAGGGGGCAGATTAGCTTTTTTCCTTCCAGAATGGCAAAAAAATTCTGCAGATCCATGGGTTTTACAAACTGTATCAGGCCTTCATTTAGATTTCATAAAAACCTCATTTCAAATTTCATTGCCCAATCCAATAAAATTTTGTCAAAAAGACCAATTACTACTAGACAAAGAAATTTCAGAATTAATTTAAAAAAAATGCGGTAGAACCTGACCACAATTCAGAAGGTTCTTTCACAAGCAACATGTTTCTAGTCCAAAAGAAAGAGGGTACTTATCACCCTGTTATAAATTTAAGAGAACTAAATTATTTTCTAATTTACAATCACTTCAAGATGGAGGGAATTCATCTTCTCAGAGATTGTCTTTACAACAATGACTGGCTTGTAAGACTAGATTTGAAAGATGCTTATCTCACGATTCCAATTCATTTAAATTTCAGGAATTACCTCAGATTTTTCTGGAACGACACTTTATGGCAGTCTCTGTTCTTGTAATAAAATCTTCAAGTTCTTCAAGCAAGTTTTACTCGTATTTGAATTGGAAAAATGTGCCTATCTTCAATCAATTCTTTGGTTCATCTTATATCCTGACGTTTCTTTGGATTGTTCTTTTTGGACTGTTCCTGTTTTTCGTTTTTGGAAATGTGCTTTATTTTCTTTGTTTTAATGAGGAAAGAGGATATTTTGCTACTTTCTGGATACTTTATGGTTACTATGATGCATCTGATTGGTCTATCCTGTCTCTAACTACCAAAGGACTTTTCTCATTGGTGTCTGTTATGTATTCATTATTATCATATTTTTTCTGTTAATATTCAAATGTTTTACTTTTAAATGCTGCCTGAGTAGTAAAGTGAAAGGTTATGCAAAATACTTGTCTCTGTCTTTAATAAAATCTAGTTAATTCCGTCATGAAAATAGGATAATCGGAATTTTTTAAGATAAAATGCTTTTTCAAAGAAAAATATATCTAAAAATAATTTCTATCTTTATAGTACATTATAATCCAAAGGTTATTCATCCTGAAATAAGGATTCATTTTTAATTATGTAGCATGAGGCTGTGTATTCATGGCTGTAATGTTTATTTTTTGGTAAATTAATTCCATTAATCTATTAATGTTATCCAAGAGATACCTGTTAGATTATTTCTGTCAATTTTTTCTATCTAGAAGATATCACATATTCTTGGTTTTGTAGTTCTCAAAACTGTGAATTGGTGTCAACAGAAATAACATGCCCCTTGTTCACAGGAAAAAAATAATAAAATAAACATACAGATTTGAGAAACAGACCTTAAAGGGACATTTTTCTTTCACTTTTCAAATAGAGCATACAGTTTCAGTTTTACTTCATTTATCAAATTTGATTCACTTTCTTAGTATCGTTTGTTGAAGGAGAGTGATGCTTTACTGGGAGCTAGGTGAACACATTGGATGAGCCAATGTCAAGCAGCTAGCTCATAGTAGTGCATTGCTCCTGAGCCTACCTACCTATGCTTTTCAACAATGGATACCAAGACAACAAAGCAAATTAGATAAGAGGAATCAATTGGAAAGTTGTTTAACATTGCATGTTCTATCTGAATCATTAAAGTTTAATTTTGACTTTACTGTCTCTTTAATGCCATTGCTCCCCTGTAAATCAATGTACACAGAATCAACTCTTACTTAGTTTCAAGAAGCTCACTGAATAGAAGATTGTTTGGAAGGGAATACATCTGCACAAGGACCTAAGTGTGAGGAGGGATAAGCAAACATTAAAACTGAAATATAATGTTATTGTTTAAGTTTAATAAAGCTATTTAAATTGTTATTATTAAGGTAATCATTATGTTTCTCCTTCTAATAAAGTGCAGCTGAAAAGTAAATCAAATATGAACCAATTAAACTGGAGATAGTTCACCTCCCAATAATTCCATTCATTTCAGTGATCTGTCTATGTATTTCTAATGGTATATAACTAAACTAGTATTTTTGTGATATAACTAGAAAAATAATCTGAAAAGTTAATATAAACCATGATATAAATTGATTTAAATCAAGTCTTACTACTAGTGATTTAAATTGTGATTGAAATCAGGATTTCAATCAATTTGATTTAAATCAAATCCACCCTGCTTGCAGACAAATATATTTATGTGCAATGTAGGAGCTGACAAACAGATAAAATGACTTTATAGCTACAAAAAAAAAATATACACGATAAAGGAGAACAATTATGTGACTTCACCAACCAGCCTTGTCACCTAAGGGCTGTCTAGTATTTCTGTAGAGGACAACTGACAAACCCTGGTCCTGAAGTGATTCTGAAGATGTCACTTCTCTCTCCAGAATGGCCTGAACATAAGGCATGGGGTGTGCTAGGAGTCTGACAGTGTGCTTGTGTGTTAAACAGCTGGGAAAGTGACAAAGCCACTATGGCTAAAAGGAATATGTCAGTACCCTGCATACAGAATACCAGAAAAGAACACTATGCAAATATGTAAAAAGTAACTAAAGAATAGGGACAGTCTACTCAAGATTTTTTTTGCTTAAAAGATAGATAATCCCATGATACCCATTCCCCAGTTTTGTATAACCAACACAGCTACATTAATATACTTTTTACATCTGTGATTTTCTTGTATCTAAGCCTCTGCAGACTGCCCCCTTATTTCAGTTCTTTTGACAGACTTGCATTTTACCCAATCAGTGCTGACTAATAAATAACTCCACGGGAGTGAGCACAGTTATCTATATGGCACACATGAACTAGCGCTGTCTAGTTGTGAAAAACTTTTTAAAATCCACTCAGATAAGAGGCAGCCTTCAAGGGCATAGAAATTATACCTAGGTTTAGCTTTCAACAAAGAATACCAAGTGAACAAAGCAAATTGATGATAAAAATAAATGGAAAAGTTGTTTAAAATGTCATGCCCTATCTGAATCATGAAATTTTAATTTTGACTAGACTGTCCCTTTAAAGCACTGTTGTAGTTTAATGATGCTACTTTCAATGCTGATATTTTTTGTTGACTTTAGAATGTAAAAAATTGGTCCCCTTAAAGGGACAGTAAACACTTTGAGATTTTAATAAAAAGGTTAAGTTGTATGTAGAAAAACAACTTTAGAAAATAATTTCATTATTTATTTTACACTCTTTTCATGTAATTTAGCTCTAAATATTAAACTTGCACTTATTCCCTCCTTTTTTAAAACTAAAGTCTGATTTCCATGAGAGCATACTGAGGTATGCTCATGGTGGAATAGGGAAAGATACGAAGAAGGGTTAGCCTTGATAAGCCTGCCGTGTGCGGTTTCAGTTCTGAGAATTAGAACAACCACAATTTTGAGTTCTGTGTCCCTATAATTTATGTGTTGTAGCTATATTGTCACCATACATCTCTGGGTCTGTCATTATTTATTTGAAGTCTGGTATAATTGTGTGGATGAGTGGGTTTTCATACACCCTTCTATGGAAAGGAAAACATAAAACATATTACCCTTAAAGAAATGTAATACTAAAATGTTGAATCACTTGAAAGTGATGCAGTACATCTGTAAAAACCTGACTACAAAATTTCACATGAAAATTTCTGTCTAGAAAACACAATTTATGCTTACCTGATAAATGTATTTCTCTTGTGGTGTATCCAGTCCACGGATCATCTATTACTTGTGGGATATTCTCCTTCCCAACAAGAAGCTGCAAGAGGATCACCCACAGCAGAGCTGTCTATATAGCTCCTCCCCTAACTGCCCACCCCCAGTCATTCGACCGAAGACAAGCAAGAGAAAGGAGAAACTATAGGGTGCAGTGGTGACTGTAGTTTAAAAATAAAAAACACCTGCCTTAAAATGACAGGGCGGGCCGTGGACTGGATACACCACAAGACAAATAAATTTATCAGGTAAGCATAAATTGTGTTTTCTCTTGTAAGGTGTATCCAGTCCACGGATCATCCATTACTTGTGGGATACCAATACCAAAGCTATAGGACACAGATGAAGGGAGGGACAAGGCAGGCGCTTAAACGGAAGGCACCACTGCCTGTAAGACCTTTCTCCCAAAAATAGCCTCCGAAGAAGCAAAAGTATCAAATTTATAGAATTTAGAAAAAGTATGAAACGAAGAACAAGTCGCCGGCTTACAAATCTGTTCAACAGAAGCCTCATTCTTAAAAGCCCATGTGGAAGCTACCGCTCTAGTAGAATGAGCTGTAATTCTTTCAGGAGGCTGCTGGCCAGCAGTCTCATAAGCTAAGCGTATTATACTCCTTAGCCAAAAAGAAAGAGAAGTTGCCGAAGCCTTTTGGCCTCTCCTCTGTCCAGAATAGACAACAAACAATGCAGATGTTTGACGAAAATCTTCAGTAGCTTGTAAATAAAACTTTAAAGCATGAACCACGTCAAGATTGTGTAAAAGACGTTCCTTCTTAGAAGAAGGATTAGGACACAGTGACGGTACAACAATCTCCTGATTGATATTTTTATTAGATACCACCTTAGGTAGAAACCCAGGTTTGGTACGTAACACTACCTTATCTGCATGGAAAATGAGATAAGGGGAATCACATTGTAAAGCAGATAACTCCGAAACTCTGCGAACCGAGGAGATAGCTACTAAAAACAGAACTTTCCAAGATAAGAGCTTAATATCTATGGAATGCAAAGGTTCAAACGAAACCCCTTGAAGATCCTTAAGAACTAAATTTAAACTCCATGGTGGAGCAACAGGTTTAAACACAGGCTTGATTCTAACCAGAGCCTGACAAAATGCCTGAACATCTGGAACCTCAGCCAGACGTTTGTGCAACAGAATAGACAGAGCAGAAATCTGTCCCTTTAAGGAACTAGCTGACAAACCCTTCTCCAATCCTTCTTGGAGAAAGGATAATATCTTAGGAATCCTGACCTTACTCCATGAGTAACCCTTGGATTCACACCAATGAAGATATTTACACCATATCTTATGATAGATTTTCCTGGTGACAGGCTTTAGTGCCTGTATTAAGGTATCAATGACCGACTCGGAGAAACCACGCTTTGATAAAATCAAGCGTTCAATCTCCAAGCAGTCAGGCGCAGAGAAATTAGATTTGGATGGTTGAAAGGACCCTGAAGTAGAAGGTCCTGTCTCAGCGGCAGAGTCCATGGTGGAAAGGATGACATGTTCACCAGATCTGCATACCAAGTCCTGCGTGGCCACGCAGGTGCTATCAAAATCACTGATGCTCTCTCCTGCTTGATCTTGGCAATCAGACGAGGGAGCAGAGGAAACGGTGGAAACACATAAGCTAGGTTGAAGGACCAAGGCGCTGCTAGAGCATCTATCAGTGCTGCCTTGGGATCCCTGGACCTGGATCCGTAACAAGGAAGCTTGGCGTTCTGACGAGACGCCATGAAATCCAGTTCTGGTTTGCCCTAAAGTTGAATCAACTGTGCAAATACCTCCGGATGGAGCTCCCACTCCCCCGGATGAAAAGTCTGTCGACTTAGAAAATCTGCCTCCCAGTTCTCTACTCCTGGGATATGGATAGCTGATAGATGGCAAGAGTGAAACTCTGCCCATAGAATTATCTTTGAAACCTCCAACATTGCTAGGGAACTCCTTGTTCCCCCTTGATGGTTGATGTAAGCTACAGTCGTGATGTTGTCCGACTGAAATCTGATGAACCTGACCGCAGCAAGCTGAGGCCAAGTCTGAATATCGCTCTTAGTTCCAGAATGTTTATCGGAAGGAGGGCCTCCTCCGGAGTCCATGATCCCTGAGCCTTCAGGGAGTTCCAGACTGCACCCCAACCCAGAAGGCTGGCATCTGTTGTTACTATTGTCCAATCTGGCCTGTGGAAGGTCATACCCTTGGACAGATGGACCCGAGATAGCCACCAGAGAAGAGCATCCCTGGTCTCTTGATTCAGATTTAGTAGAGGGGACAAATCTGTGTAATCCCCATTCCACTGACTGAGCATGCAGAGTTGCAGCGGTCTGAGATGTAGACGGGCAAACGGTACTATGTCCATTGCCGCTACCATTAAGCCGATTACTTCCATACACTGAGCCACCGAAGGGCGAGAAGTAGAATAAAGAACACGGCAGGAATTTAGAAGTTTTGACAACCTGGCCTCTGTCAGGTAAATCTTCATTTTTACAGAATCTATCAGAGTTCCCAGGAAGGAAACTCTTGTAAGAGGGCATAAAGAACTCTTTTCTTCGTTCACTTTCCGCCCATGAGACTTCAGGAATGCCAGAACAATGTCCTAATGGGACTTGGCAATTAATGTCCTAATGGGACTTGGCAATTTGAAAATTTGACGCCTGTATCAGAATGTCGTCTAGGTAAGGGGCTACTGCTATACCCCGCGGCCTTAGGACCGCCAAGAGTGACCCCAGAACCTTTGTAAAAATTCTTGGTGCCGTGGCTAACCCAAAGGGAAGAGCCACAAACTGGTAATGCCTGTCTAGGAAGGCGAACCTGAGAAACCGATGATGATCTCTGTGTATCGGAATGTGAAGATAAGCATCCTTTAAATCCACGGTAGTTATATACTGACCCTCCTGGATCATAGGAAGGATGGTTCAAATAGTCTCCATCTTGAAGGATGGAACTCTGAGAAATTTGTTTAGGATCTTGAGATCTAAGATTGGTCTGAAGGTTCCCTCTTTCTTGGGAACCACAAACAGATTTGAATAGAACTAAACAACTAGGGATACTAATTGTACAAAGAGATACGTTTAGGATTATTAGAAAAGAATGCCACAAAGAAAATTATTTCTTTAACTCCAAATGTTCATATGAGTATGAAAATTACTCTATTTGATTAAAATGTTCCATTACATTCATACTTTAATAATTTATTGTTACAACTAGGAACAAACATTCACACAGAAGTAGCCTGAAAGGGTTAAAAACACTTAAACCCAGTTAAATTCGATTGATATAGTAAGCAATGCTCTATGTATTCAACCTGATGCCCACAGAATTATAATGAAAGATAAACTAAGCCCTTACAATCCGAGGGCTATTTTACTTTTAACTAGTTATATTTTCTAAGGTGTCCAGCAGGAGAAGCTAGTTCTCTCCTGTCTGTCGCTCTTTTAACTGCTTACCTAGTGAATAATATAATCCGTATATACCTGTATACTTGTTGAATCCTGGTGCCTACCATTTACCTTAGAAAATATAACTAGTTAAAAGTAAAATAGCCCTCGGATTGTAAGGGCTTAGTTTATCTTTCATTATAATTCTGTGGGCATCAGGTTGAATACATAGAGCATTGCTTACTATATCAATCGAATTTAACTGGGTTTAAGTGTTTTTAACCCTTTCAGGCTACTTCTGTGTGAATGTTTGTTCCTAGTTGTAACAATAAAGTATTAAAGTATGAATGTAATGGAACATTTTAATCAAATAGAGTAATTTTCATACTCATATGAACATTTGGAGTTAAAGAAATAATTTTCTTTGTGGCATTCTTTTCTAATAATCCTAAACGTATCTCTTTGTACAATTAGTATCCCTAGTTGTTTAGTTCTACCCTCTAAGAATCCACATTAGATGTGCACCACAACTATTATAAGTGACTACTAAGTATTGGTATATTATATACCTTTTTTGATTTACATAATAGGTACCACATCTAATTATTGACTAACTCCTACTATCCCCTACCACATTTTTCAAAGATTTGAATAGAAGCCTTGCCCCTGTTCCTCCTTTGGAACTGGGTGGATCACTCCCATAACTAGGAGGTCTTGAACACAATGTAAGAATGCCT
This sequence comes from Bombina bombina, assembly GCF_027579735.1. Lineage (NCBI taxonomy): Eukaryota > Metazoa > Chordata > Amphibia > Anura > Bombinatoridae > Bombina > Bombina bombina. Next base: position 348,010,422 of record NC_069505.1, on the reverse strand, counting down.
CTCTCTTTATCTGGTTTGCAGATAATTGTGAGAGATGAAATCTTCCTTTTGGGGAAGAAGCTTTGAATTCCAGAAGGTATCCCTGAGACACAATTTCCAACGCCCAGGGATCCTGGACATCTCTTGCCTGGGCGAAGAGAGAAAGTCTGCCCCCTACTAGATCCGTTACCGGATCGGGGGCTGATCCTTCATGCTGTCTTAGAGGCAGCAGCAGGCTTCTTGGCCTGCTTTCCTTTGTTCCAAGCCTGGTTAAGTCTCCAGACCGGCTTGGACTGGTCAAAATTTCCCTCTTGATTTGTATTAGAGGAAGTTGAAGCTGCACCACTCTTGAAATTTCGAAAGGCAAGAAAATTAGGCTGTTTGGTCCTTAATTTGCTGGACTTATCCTGAGGAAGGGCGTGACCTTTTCCTCCAGTAATATCAGAAATGATCTCCTTCAGCCCAGGCCCGAATAGGGTCTGCCCCTTGAAGGGAATGTTGAGAAGCTTAGACTTTGAAGTAACGTCAGCTGACCAGGATTTAAGCCATAGCGCCCTACGCGCCTGAATAGCAAAACCTGAGTTCTTAGCCGATAGTTTGGTTAAATAAACAACGGCATTAGAAATAAATGAATTGGCTAGCTTAAGGGCTTTAAGCTTGTCAAGGATATTATCCAATGGGGTTTCTACCTGTAGAGCCTCTTCGAGAGACTCAAACCAGAAGGCCGCAGCAGCAGTGACGGGGGCAATGCATGCAAAGGGCTGGAGAATAAACCCTTGTTGAATAAAAAATTTTTTAAGGTAACTCTCTAATTTTTTGTCCATTGGATCTAGAAAAGCACAACTGTCCTCGACAGGGATAGTGGTACGCTTAGCTAGAGTAGAAACTGCTCCCTCCACCTTAGGGACCGTCTGCCATAAGTCCTGTGTAGCAGTGTCTATAGGAAACATCTTTTTAAAAACAGGAGGGGGAGAGAACGGTACATCTGGTCTATCCCATTCCTTAGTAATAATTTCAGAAAACATTTTAGGGATTGGAAAAACCATCAGTGTAAGTAGGTACTGCATAGTATTTATCCAATCTACATAATTTCTCTGGGACTACAATAGTGTCACAGTCATCGAGAGTTGCTAAAACCTCCCTGAGCAATACGCGGAGGTGTTCAAGCTTAAATTTAAATGTAGACATATCAGAATCAGAGTGAAGTATCTTCCCTGAATCAGAAAAATCACCCACAGATTGAAGCTCCCCTGCTTCAGCTTCAGTATAATGTGAAGGTGTGTCAGACCTAGCTACTAAAGCGTCAGAGAGCTCTGTATTTATTCTATTCCCAGAGCTGTCTCGCTTTCCTTGCAATCCTGGCAGTTTAGATAATACCTCTGTAAGGGTATGATTCATAACTGCCGCCATGTGTTGCAAGGTATACGCAATGTGCGCGCTAGAAGTACTAGGCGTCCCCTGAGCGGGATTTATAGAATCTGACACGTGGGGAGAGTTAGCCGGCATAACTTCCCCCTTGTCAATTTCTTCTGGTGATAAATTTTTTAAAGCCAGAATATGGTCTTTATAATCTATAGTAAAATCAGTGCATTTGGTACAGGGGGTTGCACAATGGCTTCTAAACATAATGAACAATGAGTTTCCTCTATGTCAGACATGTTTAAACAGACTAGTAATGAGACCAGCAAGCTTGGAAAACACTATAATAACTGTGAACAAGTAAAAAATAAAAACGGTAGTGTGCCTTTAAGAGAAAAAACAAACACAGAAACTGCTAAAACAGTGAAAAAAAGCAGTAAATCTTACGAAATGTTTACAGTGTGTATAATAGGCTAAAAGAGCATTGCACCCACTTGCAAATGGATGATTAACCCCTTAGTTTAAAAAACGGATTAAAAAAAACGATATAAACGTTTTTTAAACAGTCACAACAAACTGCCACAGCTCTGCTGTGGCCCTACCTGCCCATACAACGACTTTGGAAGGCACAAAACCCCTTTAGAGAGGTCCTAAATGTTCAGGGGACTCCTTCAGGGAAGCTGGATGTCTCAAGCTGCAAAAACGAAAATAGGCCCCTCCCAACCTGTACTCACAGTGAGAGGGCCTTAAAAAACTATCCCTAGGCAAAATCTAGACAGCCATGTGGAAAAAACTGGGCCCCAGAATAAAGTTTTATCACCAATATGTAAAAAAAACGTTTATACACTTCAAGCAAACGTTATATCTATTCAGTAATGTGAGTAAATAATAAAAATATTACCCTTTACAGCAAGCATGATATCAGTCATTATTAAATCACTGTAATCAGGCTTACCTTAAATAAATCCGGTATTGTCAGCATTTTCTAGCATATTCATTTCTCTAGAAAAATTTAAAACTGCACATACCTCAGAGCAGGAGACCCTGCACGCTATTCCCCCAGCTGAAGTTACCCATCTCTTTAGTTATGTGTGAGAACAGCAATGGATCTAAGTTACAACCTGCTAAGATCATCAAAGACCACAGGCAGACTCTTCTTAGATTCTGCCTGAGGCTAAAATAGTACAACTCCGGTACCATTTGAAAATAACAAACTTTTGATTGAAGATAAACTACATTAATGCACCACATCTCTCTATGCTACTTCCATTGTTGAGAGCTGCAAGAGAATGACTGGGGGTGGGCAGTTAGGGGAGGAGCTATATAGACAGCTCTGCTGTGGCGTATTTAGGTTTTGTGCTGCCCTAGGCACTCAGAATCCTGCTGCCCCACCCCCTCCCCCCTGGATTTAGGTTATTTTTGTCATATAATTTTTTGGTCAGGGAGTAATGTGACTTTTTTTTTTTTTGCTGCATTTTAAAATTACATTTTCACCAGCCAGGGCTATTAAAAAGCTTGCATACACATCAATCTGACCTGGCACTGCTGAATTTATCATAATGACTGACTGTGGCAGTGACAGGCACACCAGTGCAACCTCTGTTCAAGCATGTAATAAATTAAAAACAAAGCCATTATTAAAGTTTCATAATAATGAAAGCAATAATAAAGTAATTATATTATAAAGTATTATTAGTAAAGTAATAATAAAGTAATATTACTATTAATATTATTAATATAATATTAATATAATATTAATATTATTAATAGTAATAATATTATAAAGTAATAATATTATAAAGTAATAATATTATAAAGTATTATTATTAGTAAAGTAATAATAAAGTAATAATATTATTAATAATAATAGTTTTTTTTTTTAGGGAGGTAAAGTCTGTAAACTAGTCTCTAGCCTAAACCTATCAGTGTCAGAAACTAATCGCATCAAAAGTGACTCTGACTCTGTGGCTGGAAGCCTTAGTTGGATGGATCCCTATCTGAGTTTTTTGCTCAGTCCACCACTGTCCTCAGCTCACTGTCAGTGCTCACAGTATTCACTGTCTCCGGCACCGCTCCACATCAGGACTCATGACTCAGTGTCAGCCACCTCCGTTGCCACGCTGGCCTGGGAGATCACGTGCGCGACTCCCGGCTTTAACTCTAGACTTCCAGGAAGTTCAATTTAGGCATGATGTGCGGCCGCCGGCGTTGTTGGTTAAAAATGGTCATGTGACCTTGGCGGTAAGCCGCCTGATCAAAAATAAATTATTTTTTTAAGCAGTTATAAAGTGCGGTGTGGAAAAATGCCGCCCCCCCCAAAAGCTGCCGCAATAGGCACCAGCCTTGTTGGCCCTATGCAGTAATACGCCCCTGATATATATATATATATATATATACTGTATATATATATATATATTTATATTGAGGCTAACCTTTTAAGTATGTGCTTTTGGACTCTGTGTAAGACTACGCTGTATTTTACATGACAGTTGAGTTATTGCAGACAGTTTTAGTATGGCCAGCCAGTCGACCTTACCTGCAAATAGATATCAAATAATAATGATAATTAGGCCTCAATTTTTAAGCTAATAAAGTGGTAATGTTATATTGGATTTGTGATACCCTGTGGCCAAAGTGTTGTCAGTTGTTTGTTTATACACTGTATACAGAGAAATTGCATATATTTTTAAATGGACATCGAACTCAAGATGTGATTTCCCATAAAGTATTTATGTGCGCATAGAACAAAAGTGAAAGGAAGTTTTATTATAATCTTTGCCCACCACTTTTCTTGTGAAATTTGTGTTTTCCCATTGTACTCAAAGAGCATACTTCCACATCAAAAACATTGGCCCCACAAGACTCTACACAGTAATTTCTTGATGAATGCAGGCGTTTTTATCTGACTTTAACTGGCCACAGCAAACCAGATAAGATAAACATACAGAAGATATCTAAAAGGGAAATGTATCCTATCTGCAAACAAATGCAAACCAACTGTTTTAAATGTTTTTAAAGGGACAGTCTACCATAGACTTGTTATTGTTTTAAAAGATAGATAATCCCTTTATTACCCATTCCCCAGTTTTGCATAACCAACACAGTTATATTAATATACTTTTTACATCTGTGATTACCTTGCATCTAGGAACCTTCTTCCAGCCCCCTGATCACATGACTGTGACTGTTTATTATCTATTGTCTTGCATTTAGTATTGTTTTGTGCTTCGGAACAGCAATGTGATGGGCGAATGTTGATAAGAATGAAAATCTTTTAAGATTTGGTAATCAAATGTTATTTGCAGTTTTGAAATGCTACTTTCATTTTCGAATGTTCATAATTAGATTGAATATCCACATTCAAAATTTCTAATGTAACATTTGATTTAACAAATACTATTCAGAAGTTCAATAGTTAATGTGGTAGAGAATTTAGTAAATTGAGACAAGTATATCAATTCTAATCTTTCTATTTTGAATCTTACATAAAAAGTGAGTATTAGAATTACTATTACAAATATATTGATTTGAATTTTTCTATTTCGAATATTGCACAATTAAATAAAAAAACAAACATTAGAAATACTATTACATTAAAAATATTTTAGAATGTTGGGCAAACATTCAAAATGAACGTGTTAAAATTTGTTCTATTAAATTCCATGCACAATCTTATCCATGATAGTTTATTTGACTTTCACTGCCCTTTAATAAAGTGACACGTTTAACTGCTTTTAAAATTGTTATTTATATGCAGGTCTTACTTAAAGGTACATGAAACCCAAATTTTTTCTGTCATGGTTCAGATAGAGAATACAATTTTAAACAACTTACTAATTTACTTCTATTATCTAATCTGTTTTATTATCTTGGTATCATTTCTTGAAGAAGCAGCAATGCACTACTAGTTTCTAACTGAACACATGGGTGAGCCAATCACAATCGATATATATATGCAGCCACCAATCAGCAGATAGAACCTAGTTTCTCTGCTGCTCATGAACTTGCCTAGATAAACCTTTCAGCAAATGATAACAAGAGAAGGAAGCAAATTAAATAATAGAAGTAAATTGGAAAGTTGTTTAAAATTGTATTCTCTATCTGAATCATGAAAGAAAAATGTAGGTTTCATGTCCCTTTAAAAGGGACAAGAAACCCCAACATTTTCTTTCATGAAATGGATAGAATATACCATTTTAAACAACTTTCCAATTTACTTCTATTATCAAATTTGCTTCATCGTCTTGTTATCCTTTGCTGAAGGAACAGCATTACAATTTTGGCAGAAAGCTGAACACATCTAGTTAGCCAATCACAAGAGCAGGCACCAATCAGCAGCTAGCTCCTACTAGTGTAAGATATGTATTTTTTTCAACAAGGGATACCAAGAGAATGAAGCACATTTGAAAAAGAAGTGAATTTAAAGGGACAGTCTACACTAAAATTCTTATTGTTTAAAAAGATAATGCCTTTATTACCCATTCCCCAGCTTTGCACAACCAACATTGTTATATTAATATACTTTATAACCTTTAAATCTCTAAATTCCTGCCTGTTTCTACGCCACTAAAGACAGCTTCTTATCACATGCTTTTTTTATTTGCTTTACACAACAGGAGACTGCTAGTTGATGTGGGCCATATAGATAGCATTGTGTTCACGCCTGAGGAGTTATTTAAGATTTAGCACAACACAATACTAAATGCAAATCAATAGATAATACATAAAAAGACATGGGATTAGGGGGCTGTCAGAGGCTTAGATACAAGGTAATCACAGAGGTAAAAAGTATATTAATATAAATGTGTCGTTATGCAAAACTGGGGAATGAGTATTAAAGGGATTATCTATCTTTTAAAACAATACACATTCTATTGTAGACTGTCCCTTTAAAAATGCCTTAAAAAAGTCTATGTGCTCTATCTGAATCATGCAAGTTTAGTTTTGACTTTTTAATTGCCGATATACGCTAGTATGCATATATGAACGATTGTGCATTGTATGAACTATTTACTATAGCCATAACATTTTTAATCACATAAATATAGTAACCAGTTGCCTACTGTATATTTATTTTCAGCACAACAATACTCTGCTATATATGGATGTGGTATAGAAATCTTTCTGCGATGACAATGGATTAAGTAAGGACAATAGGATACCACAATAGCTATGTGATCAGTCTTCAGCATATAAAAGAAATGTGAATCCCTGTCTGCTCATTTGGAGATTAAAATAAGCAGCTGCGCTTCAGCTATTTTATTGTTTTGGCCTTCTGACTAAATGCCTAAAGACTAACTAGGCTCTGTGCAAGTTTCAGACATATGCTTGTTGCTACTTTAGTGTATTTGAAGTAACATAATCCTGGTCTCATGTCGGCTATTTTTAGCCTGAAGTTAGGGGAGATAAAGAGGACGTGTTTGATTGTTCCCAGTAACTCAGAGTCGTAGGCATTTAACCTTAGGCCGTTTATCTACTGAACGCACTTATGTTTGGCACTATTATGGGTATTGTGATAGGAGCAGTAAGTTCTTACCAAAATTAGCTGTGCTTTTGCATTACCTTATGTAGACATGAAAATGCAGGTGCTACAGTCACTAAAATGTGTAATGTAGGGTTTTCAAGGCTCATTTGAATCGTAAGTCTTCAACAGCATTGGGCTTATTGCATATAATAATTTGTTTACCTTAAAGGAATAATCTAGTCAAAATTAAGCTTTTATGAATCAGATAAAGTATGCAATTTTAAGCAACTTTCTAATTTACTCCTAATATCAATTTTTCTTTTGCTGATTGATGTCTAAATGTAGCCACCAATCAGCAAGCGCTACCCAGGTACTGAACCAAAAATGGCCCGGCTCCTAAGCTTACATTCTTGCTTTTTCAAATAATGATACGGAGAGAACTAAGAAAATGAGATAATAATTTTGATTAAACTATCCCTTTAAAGGGACATTGAAGTGTAACAATAAAGTTTTTTGAAAACAGATATGCTTTTTCTACTGTGTGTTTAACCACTGAAAACATACATGCTCTTATGCCACTCTAGAGCATGACCCAGCTAGGGATTGGTGGGTACTTTGTATGCCACACCTGATTTGCTCACCATCCATGTCCCTCTAAGGATCAGCAATGCCTTTGTGCCTGGGTGCGCAACTTTAAAGAGACATTGAAGTCAGAATTAAACTTTTTGTGGTTCAAATAGAGCATACGATTGAACTTGTTAATGACCAGCGACATACCCTGCACATCACTGTTCTTTCTATGGGGGGGTGTTTTTTAATAGTATGTTTTTGTGTAATATTCGCTATTTTAACAAGCCTGCAGGAGGGAGGGTGGGTCTAATAGCGCGGTCTTGCCACTCACGACCTGCGCTATTACAACCAGACAAACCCTTAAAGACCAGCGACGTATGGGGTAAGTTGCAGTTGTTAAGGGGTTAATTGACTTTCCAGTTTACTTCTATTATATACTCTGTCCTCTTGGTGTTCTTTGTTGAAAAGCATACCTAGGTAGGCTCAGCAGCAGCACTACACTACTGGGGGCGAACTGGTGATTGGTGGTTATACACGTTTGCCTCTTGTCATTGGCTCACCAGATACGTTCATCTAGGTCCCAGTAGTGCATTATTTCTATGTCATGTTCATTTCTATTGAATTATGTATAAAAATAAAATGCTGTGATGAATTAAAAAATATATGGTATTGTTCTTTTCTGTCCCATATATATATACATACTGTGTATATATATATATATATATATATATACATATATATATATATATATATATATATATATACATATATATATATATATATATATATATATATATATATATATATATCAAAATAAGATACAATCTGTAAATTCCATTGAATTGGTCAGTATTGCTTCAGACTTGATAAAGGAAGGAACTCTTCCGAAAGCTTGTCATCTTATAAATGTATAGTTAGTCCAATAAAAAAGTATAATATTTTGATATCTAAATCTCTGGACTAACATGGCTACTCCAATCAACGTATATATATATATATATAGTGATTGTAAACTTATAAATAAATTACTGCCCACTATATAAAAGTAATCTTTAAAACAGGGGCACTTTAATTCATTAACATTTTGAAAGAAGCATAATTTGTAAAATATTTACCACTGAGTTATGATAAACATAACGCTGTTCCTCCGCCCACATCTCATACTGTATTTAGCAGATTGATGACGAATCTGGCATCCTCCAATCGTTGAGTGCCCCATCTGGCGTCCAGCTCATGGGGCACGCAACGATTGGCAAGGATGTTATATAAAATACAAGAACATAAAATGGCAGCACTATTTCCTATAAAGCAGTGCTTCAGACGTGCGTGCACTACCTACCTTGTTATGCTCTTCAACAAAGAATACCATGACAATGAAGTAAATTTGAAAATAGAACTAAGTTGCAAACTTTTTAAAAAAATTGTTTACTGAATCATAAAAGAAACATTTTGGGTTTCAAGTCCCTTTAAATTTTAGTTACTTGTAAAGAAGAGTTCCTTCCTTTATCAAGTCTGAAGCAATACTGACCAATTCAATGGAATTTACAGATTGTATCTTATTTTGTTCTTATTGTAAATGTTTACATTTTACATAAAAACAAAACTCTACATTTGTTAAAGGGACATGAAACCCAAAAATGTCCTTTCATGATTTAGGTAGAACATACAATTTTAAACAACTTTCCAGTTTACTTCTATGAACAAATTTGTTTCATTCTCTTGTTATCATTTGTTGAAGGAGCAGCAATGCACTACTGGTTTCTAATTAAACACATGGGTGAGCCAATAACAATCGTATATATATGCAGTCACCAATCAGCAGCTAGAACCAAAGTTCTTTGCTGCTCCTGAGTTTACATAGATAAACCTTTCAGCAAAGGATAAAAAGAGAAGGAAGCAAATGAAATAATAGAAGTAAATTGGAAAGATGTTTAAAATTGTATGCTCTGTCTAAATCACGAATGTCTAATTATGACTTTACTGTCCCTTTAAACAAAAAGCAACGGGCAATAAAATATAACTATGTGTGACAATATTGTAATTCCAGTTTAGGATTATCTGTGGTCATCGTTAATTCAACAAATGTGATTTATTTTGTCCTTTAGATTCCCAGCTGAATACTGAGCCTAGGCACGAGTGTGACATCTCATAAACCCAACAGCTGAGTATGGCCAGTGCTTCTGTCTTTGCATATCCATTGTTAAAGCTAATACTGTTATATATAGCAGGATTGACCTCAACCCGTTTGTATCTCTTGTATGACAGCAGATTAAATGGGACATTATTCACAATATTATTATTAACATTTAATGATGCATAGCAAATAACTGTTTCATTTGTCTTCTTTTCCTGTCATTTATTTCTAAAAAAAATGTGTTTTTCTGCTATCTACTGAGAAACTGTGCTGCATCCTGCAGATTCTAGAACCCTGATTATGTTTTTTTCACTGTGTATAAACATACAAAATTACTATTGTAGTATGTAATATAAAGTGATTTTGATTAGCAAAACCTGAAATCCAGAATAGCAATAAATGTTAGAGACTATTAACTCCTTTGACAGACTTTGCCTGCCTACGACTGCAGGTTCTCACAAGAGAACCTGCAGTCCGTAATTAAAAAGCAGCGATCAGCAGACCGCTGCTTCCCTAACCTTTTGCCACCTTTTAGGGCCGAATTTCAATCCCCCGTCTCGTCTGACTGGGGAGATTGACAGCTCCTGTCCAGACGTGATTGGCTGTGCGCAGACAGGGGGCGGAACTGCATGCAAGCGTAAAATAGCGCTCGTGTGCAATGCTGAATTCCGGTAGCGGAATTCAGCCCGCTAGAGGCGAGCTGTGGCGGACAGGGGCGCATATGTGCGCCCCTGTCTGTCACAGCTTGATAAATCAAGCCCTAAATGGTATTGTAGACATTGGAGAGGATAGTGTTCTGATAAAACTCACTTATCTTTATCTCCCTTGCTCCAAGGTTATATCAGCTCAGTCTATGACATGATGCAGTTGGTGCAGCAGAAGTTTTTTTATCATAAAAAAAACTGAGAACTGTCTTTTCTAACTACCATGTCACTTAAAAGTGTGTGTCACTTATATATTTTTTTTAGATATAACGCAAATCCGTCATTTTTTTTTCTTTCTGCATATATATTTCAGCAAATAAACTTTGCAAAAGATCTGCATACAAAATACAAATTTAAAAGCATTAAACTATAATTTTGTTAGCATAATTTGCTCATCTTTTGGGCAGTTAGGAACAGTATACTTTAACTGATTAAACAATCACTGGGTAGAACATTAATGTTCCATGGTCAATGTTTTAAAATCCCCAGGATAATAAACAGACAACAGATGTTTTTTTTTACTATACATGAGTAAACATTTTATAGGAAATAACATTTTGAGTTTAATTCAAAATTCAGTATCATATAGTGCAAAATTGCTAACATTTTGAGCTAAGCAAGATTTCATTAAACAAAAATGTTTCACTGCAAATTAAAATGTATATTTTGTTCAACACATTTAAAGGATTACTTTCTGTTATAAATTTTAAGCTAAACAACTAACATATTAAAGTTAATAAACATTAATTGAAACCTACAGACCTATATTTTCTCCAAAACGAAGTTTCATAACGTTCTAAAAGTTATATCTTTTATTCGCCGATTATGTCACGTTATCCTGCCCACTATTTTCAGCACTGAGTGTTCAAAATACTTAAACCAATAACTTTGTGTTTAAAGCGCCATTTTGAAACCTAGGTATTGTAAACGGATTGGTACAGAGCAAAGGATACCCACGGAGTGGGTTTGGAAAACAATTAAATTTGCAGACAAGATTTCTGATATACGGTAGAGATAGGTTAATGAAATGCTATTGATAAAAAGCGTATTTGGGGTAGTTAGTTAGTAACAGGCATAGACAATATTTACTTACAGTGGCCCTTTAAGTATTGCAACTAAAGTTAGCATAACCAAAAATAATCTCAGAAGTGGGTCATTTTGATTTGTAATGTGGAGCCCCTTATATCTCAGTATCTCCATCTCCTATTTTTATGAATTACATTAACTGCAGAATGGAGAGATGTGTCAGATATAGTAAATTATATAGTAGTCACATTTGCTTTTATGAAATGTAGCTGGTCAGACAAAAGAGATACAAATGGAATTAATTTAACAGGTAATTATAATTTAATTTTGGCCAATTCAATCCCACAGCCCTAAATTATATTTTGTGATGGTAATGTAACGTTATCTCATCTTCAAAGGCACAACCATACATTCCACACTAATGGTCTGTGAATGATGAGCTCTACAGTCCCAGAAGATTATTGCAAGGTGCTTTGCACTGCCCTTCTTTAAATGGATGTTAAATATAAAAAGAAAAAGATTATATAAAAACAGCAAATAATGTACTTGTTTTATTACAAAATTAGCACTTAAGAAATTCTCAGTGTAGCCACTGAACCCAGTGTTCATTTTTCAAAACCTAAGTTTTTATTCTGTCAGTTCTGGGCATAGCAGATCTGACTCCCTGTTATCTAATATATTCACTAGCCTAGAAGTTTTATGACATCAGGCTAAGATAAAACTTCCTGCAAAGGCCTAATGTAGTGCTGTGACAGGAAGCATAAATGTAGTGTAAAAAAAAAAAAGTTAAGATCCATGTAAATAGATAAATTACACTTATTACAATGGTTTCTATTAAGTATACACAACAGATTTGTGCTTTTTTTATTACAATTAAACAGACTGTTTCACATCCCTTTAAAGGGACAGTAAAGTCAAAATTAAAGGGACAGTATACATACTGTACATTTTTATTTAACTGCATGTAATAGACACACCTATAAAGAATAAGATGCAGATACTGATATAAAAATCCAATATAAAACCTTTTAAAAACTTACTTAGAAGCTCCCAATTTACCATTGTTGATAAGGTTAAACTGGGACACTCACTGAAAGGGGCTGAGTGCAGACCCTCCCCCCCTCACCTGCATAAGAAAATACCTACTATACAAACAAAAGAAATCTAAAGTCTGTATACATCAGTATACATCTAAAACGTTGGAGCTTGGTGTGGAGTCTGAATATCAGCACAATGTTTTTCTAAAAATAAGCCAAACTATGCATTTTTACAACAACACCCCCTAATGGGCTATATAAATGGACCATCTACAAAACAGTTATACAAAGAAAAATCTAGTGTATAATGTCTCTTTAAATGTTTATGATTTAGACAATTTTAAACAACTTTCCATATAACTTCTATTATCAAATTTGTTTTGTTCTTTTGGTATTCTTTGTTTAAGAGAAAACCTAGGTAGGCCGATTGGAGCTTAGGAGTGTGCACATGGCTATAACAGTCTATAGAAGCAGTTTTTGTACTGCTATAAACAATGTTGCAAACACTGCTGCCAGATGGCTAAAGACACGTGCACACTCCTGAGCTCACCTACAATGACTTTTTAACAAGAGGTCTAAACCAAATTGGTAATATAAATAAATTGTAACGTTGTTTAAAAAGCCATGATCTAAGAAATGCATTTAAGATTCATTTTGACCTTACAGTCCTGTTTTAGTTACATTGGTGACAGTGCATGCATGATGGGCGCTCATTAGTAGGTATGATTGAAGTATGTTGCACAGAAAATACTTGCTAATCAGCAGCTGTGGTATTGCAGAGTGGCACAAGCATGTGGTGCAAATTTTGGCCTTTAAACCACCCCCACACTACTTTGTAGTATGTGTCTTCAGCACTAGAAACACACAATATCAAGGTTTCACTTTGTTATATTAAAGGAATAGTCTAGTCAAAATAAAATTTGTTGGCGCTCTACAAATAACCGATAATAATAATGATTCGGATAGAGCACTCCTATTATCAATTTTTCTTTGTTCTCTTGGTATCTTTATTTGAATGTAAGGTTAGGAGCCGGCCCATTTTTGGTTCAAATCCTGGGTAGTGCTTGTTGATTGGTGGCTACATTTAGACACCAATCAGAAAGTGCTACCCAGGTTCTGAACCAAAAATGGGCCGGCTCCTATGCTTACATTCCCGCTTTTTCAAATAAAGATACTAAGAGAACAAATAAATATTGATAATAGGAGTAAATTAGAAAGTTGCCTAAAATTGCATGCTCTATCTGAATCATGAAAGTTTAATTTTGACTAGACTGTCCCTTTAACCTTGCTGTGTGCCTGCTCTCATCAGTACAGCTAGAGCACGTGTGTAGAGGCTCAGCCTCCATTTGTTAGCTTTTAGGTCATGTAGTAGCCTTCTTCTGAACAGTTTCTACTTTATTTCTATTCATCAGGAGGCAAGTTCTCCCTGTACACAATACACAAGATGAGGACTAACTACAGAGCTATAAACTGGTATAAAAACCCATTTGCTGCTGCTAATTAGGGGTTGGCACCTGTTCTTGCAAATAGTTCCAGGATGCTGAGGCATGTTGTGACAATGTTCTGCTTTATAACTAATATATAGGAGGGTCATGTAATCGCTCTGTTCCAGTCTGCCTTTTATTTTACCGTCTGCATAGCATTGTGCAAATAATAATACAGATTATAATAATATACTTTTAGATGTCCTTGACTGTATATTTCCTCTGACCACAGAGAGTTGTTTTTTTTTATTTATTTTTTTAGAAATAACACATTTTATAATGTTATGTTAAAATATTTTTTACTATGTGCAAGTTCTATAAAACAAAACAAACAAATAAATATATATATATATATACTGCATATCGGCCTTTACATTGTATGAAAATTGGAGACTGTAAAAATGATTTGCTATAGACATTAAAGGGACACTGAAACCAAATTTTTTATTTCGTGATTCATATAGAGCATGACATTTTAAGCAACTTTCTAAATTAATCCTATTATCAAATTTTCTTAATTCTCTTGGTATCTTTATTTGAAATGCAAGAATGTAAGTTTAGATGCCGGCCCATTCTTGGTGCACAACCTGGGTTGTTCTTGCTTATTGGTGGATAAATTCATCCACCAATAAAAAAACTGCTGTCCAGAGTACTGAACCAAAAAAAGCTTAGATGCCTTCTTTTTCAAATAGAGATAGCAAGAGAACAAAGAAAAATTGTTAATAGGAGTAAATTAGAAAGTTGCTTAAAATTGCATGCTCTATCTGAATCATGATAGAACATTTTTTTGGTTCAGTGTCCCTTTAACCAATACGTTTTAGATCATATAAATTATCTATATACAAGTTGCCTGTATGATTTAAATATGAACAAAGTGAACTAAATGTTAAATTGTAATCTTTAATAAAGGGGGGGGGGGGAAGGCTGGAATGTATTTAGCCTTTGGCAGCCATAAAGCTGCAACCCAATGTTCTCCCTATGACCTATTAAACGGACACACCACCTAACTGATTTTACTGACAACCCAATTAAATTGTAAGCCAATATAAGGCTTTTTTAATCAATGTCTGTTGCACAAGTTATCATTAAATTACATTTTGTTAAATCATGCAATTAATTTGTGCTTTGGATTGCTTAAAGTGATGGTAAATCCTAGCATTTGTGAAACGCTAGGATTTACCATTGGAACAAATAAAGGGGACTTTTAGTCATGAAGTATAAAATTTGTTACAAGCGTGCGCCGCACTGAACTCCTCAAACAGCCCACGGCAGAGCGCTATACGTCACCTCTCAGCCGTGGGCTGCCTGTGGGGCTCAGTGCAGCGAACTCTTCAAACAAATAAAGGAACTTTCAGCATGAAGTATTTTATACTTCATGACTGAAAGTCCCCTTTATTTGTTCCAATGGTAAATCCTAACGTTTCACAAACACTAGAATTTACCATCACTTCAAGTAAGGTATACATAACTTAATTGCTAAATATTACACTGTCCCCAACTGACTAATTAATTATGTGACCAGGCTGGCAAAATCTTTCATGGTGGACACTGCAACCCATTGCACCGCAAACTGCTACAGTCCTGTATGGGAACTAAGTGGTTAAGTCACATATTTTATAATAAAGGGATTTGATTAAACTATTATTTTTTACGTTTTTAATTATGATCTGCTGATTGATTGTACCACAATAAAATACTAATATTGTGGTTGATTACAATCCTGTTGAAAAGTTTATCAAATGATTTATCAAGAACCTTATTGATGGATTTTGTAGAAAAATAATTGTATTTTCTAAAGGATTATCATCATTCTAAACATGAAAAGAAACAGTGTTTTACATTACAAAAGGAAGTTAAACAATTATATGTATAACAGCTTAATATTTTACATTTTGCAATGTACATTATGATTAATTGCATCAATATTAACAATTTGCCCATCAACAATTCTTTAAGAGCTCTGAACTAACACAGACTTTTTTTTAATGTTACCAAGAAAAGTAGAAAAAAAAATATAAACAATCTTAAAATGAATTCTGTTAAAATATTACATACCGCTGCCTTGTAAATATCATCCATTGTGAGTGATGTTTGATTTAGGGCCCAAGAGAGGTGAAATTATGCTGCTTTCATTCTCCAGTGAAGGCTGAACTTATATATATCTAAGGGAGACTCTTATAAATGTCACTCAAAGGTGGCTCCTCCCAAATACCACATCACACTTCTGATATCAATTAACAGTTTCCATTCTATTCCTATGAGAGTAAAAATGGACTACTGTGTTCCTAATGCATATAAGTACATATATTTATATACACACCAGGAGATGTGCTTACAAACATTGTTTTACCTTTTCCAGTTTTACAAGGTTAGCTAATTAAAACTGTAAGTAGAAAGTACAATTAAATGTTTTTTTTTTTTGTGTTAGTCGTTATTATAATCTAAATCACTTTTTGTTTATTTACATTGAAATATGGAACTGGTGTGTACTAATATTTAAATAAAGCTGGTTTATTATAAAAAAAAAAAAAAAACTTTTTGAAAATAATTCTCTACTAAAAAGCTCCCCTAAATTATAAAAAAAAGTCAATCAATTAATTAGTGGAAATAAAAATAGTTTGAGAACAATGAAATACTGATAGAGCTATATCGTATTTTCTGTATTCTGTCCTTTCCATGCATAATGATATTTACTGTACAATATGATGCTTGTTTTATTTTTAAAAAACACTCTTATTTCTAATTTATAATATAAATATAATATATAAACAGTTTTACTGTTAATAGTTTTGATAGATATTGCAAGTATATACCTATATTTATGGAATGATACTATAGTATTATGTTTTATTCTTTCAGATACTCCTCAATTTAGTTTATTTTATTATATAAAATAGTTTATGTCCTGATTTAATGTGTACTATGTGTTTGAACAAATACTAGCAATGTGTTCCAGTTTGGAGATATCTGTCATCCCTTGTGAAGAATATATTACAATTATACAAGTGTAAATGTTATAATTGTGTTCCTAATATTATTATTACCTTCAACCAAGTTTGTGTCATGTCAGTGTATTTATTTTCTGTTTTTATAGTCAGTGTATATTTACCCTTTGATTGCCAACAAGGGCTGCAGCACATATTGCTATGCAACAAGTTACGTTCCCTGGTATTCAGGGGGGGTCTGTTTCTTCCTCTGTATGTCCTTGTGGTTATGCTCTCTGTATGCCCTTGACAATGCTCTTTGCGTGTGTCCCTGTCTGTCTGTAGTGTACAACAGACCAGACCACCTATGTACAATCACGCTGGTTTCTTTCCTGTTAACAGTATATAGCAGAGGCATTAAAGGGATAGTCAAAAGTCAAAATTAAACTTGCATGATTCAGATAGAGCATGTCATTTTAAGACACTTAAATTCACTTTGATTGTCAAATGTGCTTTGTTCTCTTAGTATCCCTTGTTAAAAAATAAATATACACATTTCATACACTAGTGAGTGCTGCTGCTAATTGGTGCCTGCACACATTTGTCTCTTGTGATTGGCTAAATAGATTTTTTTAACTACGTCAGTAGTGCAATGCTGTCCCTTCAGCAATTGATAACAAGAGAATGAAGAAAATTTGATAATAGAATTAAATTGGAAAGTTGTTTAAAATTGAATGTTCTATCTGAATCCTAAAAGATAATTTTGGGGTGTACTATCCCTTTAACCTGATTTTTAAAGAGTTTTTTTTTTATCATAAATAAAGATCTCTCAACTAATATTCCCTTTATTTGTGTTCTGTTTCTTGTTTTCTTCTTGTGTCTATAAAAATGAAACATCTGTGCATTTTAGGTAAGAAAATGAATGTGAAAATCCGTTATAAACATTATAAAAAATAGCAAATGTTACAAAAATATCTGCTGTTTAGTAGGCATTCTGCTCATTTATTTCAATTGTACATAGTAAATATCCAGAAATATATATGCTTAAATGTGTTTTTTTTTTACATTTAAAGGGATAGTAAACACCAAAAATTTTATTTTTATAATAATTTATTATATATAATAATATATTTATTATAAAAAAGATAATCACCTTATTTTTACCATTCCCCAGTTTTACATAACCAACAATGTTATAGAAATATCATTTTTACCTGTGTAATTACCTTGTATCTAAACTTCTGCAGACTGCCTCCTTATCTTAGATCTTTTGCCAGACTTGCATTTCAGGCAATTGGTGCTGACTCTTAAATAACTCCATGTGCGTGAGCACAATATTATTTATATGATACACATGAACGCTCTCTAGCTGTGAAAAACTGTCAAATGTATTCAGATAAGAGGCAGACTTCAAGGGATAAGAAATTAGCATATAAGCCTACCTAGGTTTAGCTTTCAACTAAGAATACCAAGAGAACAAAGCAAATTTGATGATAAAAGTAAATTGTGTACTGTCCTGGAACCAGTTTTCAAAATACAAATCATTATGATAAATTTTGGAACATTCTCTTTAAGATGGAACATATATATTTTTTTGCATCATGTCCCTCTAATTATTATGTGAAATTGTGTATGTGTGTGAGATTGTGTGTGTTTATGTGTATATGTATGAGAATGTGTGTGTGTGTGTGTATGAGATTGTGTGTGTGTGTGCATGAGATTGTGTGTGTATGTATGTATGTATGAGATTGTGTTTGTGATTGTGTATGTATGTATGAGATTGTGTGTGTGTGCGTGTGTGTATGTATGAGATTCTGGGTGTATATATTTGTATGTGACTGTGTGTGCGTGAATGTATGTATGAGAATGTGTGTATGTATGTATGAGATTGTGTGTGTATGTATGTATGAGATTGTGTGTGTATGTATGTATGAGATTGTGTATGTATGTATGAGATTGTGTGTATGTATGTAAGAGATTGTGTGTGCGTATGTTATGTATGTATGAGATTGTGTGTGTAAGTATGTATGTATGAGATTGTGTATGTATGTATGAGATTGTGTGTGTGTATGTGACTGTGTGCGTGTATGTATGTATGAGATTGTGTGTGTGTATGTATTTACATGAGATTGTGTGTGTGTATGTATGTATGACATTTTATGTATGTATGTATGAGATTGTGTGTGTGTATGTATGTGATTGTGTGTGTGTGTGTGTATGTATGTATGTATAAGATTGTGTGTGTATGTATGTATGTATGAGATTGTGTGTGTGTATGTATGAGATTGTGTGTGTATGTATGTATGAGATTGAGTGTGTGTATGTATGAGATTCTGGGTGTGTATGTATGAGATTATGTGTGTATATGTATGTATGAGATTGTGTTTGTATGTATGACATTCTGGGTGTGTGTGTATGTATGATATTGTGTGTGTGATTGTGTATGTGTGTGTGAGATTGTGTGTATGTATGAGATTGTGTGTGTGTATGTATGAGATTGTGTGTGCGTTTATGTATGAAATTATGGGTGTGTATGTATGTATGAGATTGTGTGTGCATGTATGTATGTATGAGATTGTGTGTGTGATTGTGTATGTGTGTGTGAGATTGTGTGTGTGTGTATGTATGAGATTCTGGGTGTGTATGTATGAGAATGTGTGTGTGTGCATGAGATTGTGTGTGTGTATGTATGAGATTCTGGGTGTGTATGTATGAGATTCTGGGTGTGATTGTGTGTATGTATGAGATTATGGGTGTGTATGTATGAGATTGTGAGTGTATGTATGAGATTGTGTGTGTGTGTGTGTGATTGTGTGCATGTGTGTATGAGATTGTGTGTGTATGTGTATGAGCTTGTGTGTATGTATGAGATTGTGTGTGTGTATGTATGAGATTCTGAGTGTGTATGTATGAGATTCTGGGTGTGTATGTATGTATGAGATTGTGTGTATGTATGAGAATGTGTGTGTGTATGAGATTGTGTGTGTGTGTATGAGATTGTGTGTGTGTATGTTTGTATGTGACTGTGTGCGTGTATGTATGTATGTATGAGATTGTGTGTGTGTATGTATTTACATGAGATTGTGTGTGTGTGTATGTATGTATGAGATTGTATGTATGTATGAGATTGTGCGTGTGTGTATGTATGTATAAGATTGTGTGTGTATGCATGTATGAGATTGTGTGTGTGTGTATGCTATGTATGTATGAGATTGTGTGTGTGTATGTATGAGATTGTGTGTGTATGTATGTATGTATGAGATTGAGTGTGTGTATGTATGAGATTCTGGGTGTGTATGTATGAGATTGTGTGTGTATATGTATGTATGAAATTGTGTGTGTATGTATGACATTCTGGGTGTGTGTGTATGTATGATATTGTGTGTGTGATTGTGTATGTGTGTGTGAGATTGTGAGTATGTATGTATGTATGTATGAGATTGTGTGTGTGTATGTATGAGATTGTGTGTGCGTTTATGTATGAAATTATGGGTGTGTATGTATGTATGAGATTGTGTGCGCGTGTATGTATGTATGAGATTGTGTGTGTGATTGTGTATGTGTGTGTGAGATTGTGTGTATGTATGAGATTCTGGGTGTGTATGTATGAGAGTGTATGAGAGTGTGTGTGTGTGTGTGTGCATGAGATTGTGTGTGTGTATGTATGAGATTCTGGGTGTGTATGTATTTATTTATTTATAAAATATTTTACCAGGAAGGATACATTGAGATTTCTCTCGTTTTCAAGTATGTCCTGGGATCACAAAACATTGCATTGATACAATAGGGTACAATAAAATACAAAAACAATAATAATAATACACAATATATGCAAACATTTAACAGAGCAGGTACGAAATATTTAATCAACCATGACAGGAGCATTCTGTTTTGAGATATGTATAGAGGGATCTCTTAAAGGATTTTAGGCTTGGGGAAGTTTTTAAAGTGTGAGGGAGGTCATTCCATAATTGTGGCGCTCTGTAGGAAAAGGAGGATCGAGCTGCTTTCTTTTTGTATTGAGGCAAGCTAAATAATGTGCTGTTATTGGATCGGAGGTTATAGGAGGTGGGAATAGCAGGGGAGAGCATTCTGCTCAGGTAGGGTGGGAGCTTCCCAGAAAGGCTCTTAAAGACAAGGCAAGAAAGATGGAGGGTGCGTCTGGATTCCAGCGACAGCCAGTTTAGTTCTTTTAGCATGTCACAATGGTGGGTCCTGTAGTTACATTGTAGCACAAAGCGGCAGAACGAGTTATATAACGTATTTAGTTTATTAAGGTGAGTTTGCGGAGCAGGTGCATATACTATGTCCCCATAATCCAAGATAGGCATCAGCATTTGCTGTACAATCTTTTCCTTTACTGTAGGGCTGAGGCAAGATTTGTTTCTGTACAGGGTACCTAGTTTTGGATAAAGTTTAGAGGCAAGTTTTTCTATGTGGAGTCCAAAAGATAGATTGGGGTCTAACAACATACCTAAGTATTTAAAAGAGTGGACTGCGGTCAGCGTGCAATTGGATTTTGTTTTGATGCGAAGATGGGAATTTTGTAATTTTTGTATTTTAGGTCCCGTTCCAAAGATCATTGTGACCGTTTTGTCAGTGTTTAGGAAGAGTTTGTTTTTCGAGATCCACTTCTCTACTTCTGTGAACTGGTCTTGGAGCACTGCTTCAAGCTGCAGCAGATCAGATTTGTTTGCATAGATTACCGTGTCGTCTGCGTACATGTGTACAGTTGAGGATTTGCAGACATTAGGCAAATCATTTATAAATAATGTGAATAGTAGGGGGCCGAGAATGGAACCTTGGGGAACACCACACGTGACTGGGAGAGGGAGGGAGTCACTGTTAGAGACAGAGACATATTGTGATCGATCCGATACATATGATTTAAACCAGGTTAACGGGCGATCCGCAATACCAGAGTTTTTTAGTTTGAGAAGTAGTAGGTCATGGTCCACTGTGTCAAAAGCCTTTGCAAAATCAAGGAAAATAGCTCCAGTTAGGTCTCCTTGTTCCATGCCAGTTTGGATGTCGTTGCAAACTTTTAGGAGGGCAGTTGTAGTGGAGTGATTTGGTCTAAAACCTGATTGATCAGGGGTCAGATAGTTAGAAAGTTGATAATACTCGCATAATTGCGTATGGACGCATTTTTCTAAGATTTTTGACAATACAGGGAGCAATGATATAGGACGATAGTTAGAAACCAAGGTTAACTCCCCACTTTTATGAATAGGCACTACTCTTGCAGTTTTCCAGAGTTTGGGTATGTATCCAGACACCAAGGATTCATTAATTAGGGTTGCGACAGGCTTAGCAATTGCCGGCGCACTGAGCTTCAACAGCATTGCTGGGATTTGATCAGGTCCTGACTGGTTTTTCATTTTTAGATTATCGAGGTGTTTCTTAATGACATTGAAGGGTACAGGTCTAAAATTGAACTTTTCTATATTGGGTCTTTGCTGTTTTAGTGGAGCCTGATCCACATTTGTAGCTTCAGGATGCGTGCCATTTATTAGTTTGTCAATCAGGGTGGTGGAGCATCCTACAAAATAATTGTTAAAGGCATTTGCTACTTCTAAGGGGAGTTGCAGGTTTTGGTTATCCACATTGACAGTGGAGGGTTGGGAGTGGATTGGTGGATTTTGTAGGTTATTTATGAGTTTCCAAAACTTTCTAGGGTTACATATATTATTGTTCAGATTTTCACAGAAATATTGCGCCTTAGCCAATTTTGTTTGTTTAGTACATATATTTTGCCATTGTCTATATACACAGTGATCATTCATAGAGCCAGTATGCTTGAACTTTGACCACAATGAGTCTCGAAATTGGTACATTTGAATGAGGTCAGCTGTGATCCAATTTAAGTGTGCTCCTTTTACTCTCACCTTACGCAGCGGTGCATGCAAATTCCAAACTTGTAGGAGTTCAGACTGAAAGAATTCAACTGCAGAGTCTAGATCTGGGATTAGGTTTAATCTGTGCCAGGGGAGGTTCTTGATGTCATTTAGAAATGATTGAAGATTAAATTTTTTGAAGGACCTGGTGATTTTAACCTTGGGAGAGGATTTAGTAGCCTTTATTTTGCGCACACAGTACACTAAGCAGTGGTCACTGAAATTGTTAGGGAGAACACCTGCCTCCTGGATTCGGTTGGGAGAAGTGGAGAGAATCCAGTCGAGCAGGGTATGATTATGGCTTTTGATGTTTATGCGAGTTGGGGAGGAGATTAATTGCGTTAGCTGCAAAGATTTAAACAGCGAGCGACAACTGTTATTTTTTGGATTCAGCCAATCGATGTTAAAATCTCCAAAAACCATAATTTCACTTTTTGGGTTTTGCGTTATGGATTCACTAAGGAGCTGTGCTATGTCTGAAATGGAATGCACAGGGGAGCTTGGTGGGCGGTAGATTCCTGCAACAATGATTGATTTACTGCACGGGATCTCAATTTTGCCAGAAAGGAAATCAAAGGTGGCAGGAGAGCTAGATTTTTGTATGGGGGTGAACTTTGTGGAGTTGTCAACATAAATTACAATGCCGCCTCCTCTCTTTGCTCTGTCAATTCTATGGCATGTATACCCATGTATTGCAATGGCAGAGTCAGGTATTTTTGCAGTTAGCCATGATTCAGAGATAACAATGATTTTTGGCTTGTATTGTAAACACCAAGCTTGCAGTGCATCGATTTTTGGAAATAAGCTGCGTATATTACAGTGCACAAAGGAGAGGCCTTTTTTAGCTGGAAGGCTAGGAATGGAATTTTCTGGGGGACCAGGGTTAGACTCTACATCATTTGCAAGGGCAAGTAGCATAAGGAATAGGAATTTGGACATAGTTTTTGTTTGGCTATATAGTGAATGGCATACTTTATAATTTTGTGAGGTGGGGGTAGGAGGGCTATTTTTTATAACTCTCCACCAGCACTCAGCAGATAAGTTACAGCAACAGAGCAGGCCATGGTGTATGATAATTTGTTTTCCAGTTTGAGGTGGGTGATTATGGCGGCAATGAAGTGAACAAATTTGGAGTGAGAAAACGGTTGTCACGAATATCAGTATGGTCATATTTTGATACATGTTAGTGCTATGAGTTGTGTAGGTGAAAATAAATCAAAAATAGTACAATATAAAAAAGAAATATATATGTATATATACATACACACACACACATATATATGTATGTATGAGATTGTGTGTGTGTGATTGTGTGTATGTATGAGATTATGGGTGTGTATGTATGAGATTGTGAGTGTATGTATGAGATTGTGTGTGTTATTGTGTGCATGTGTGTATGAGCTTGTGTGTGTGTATGTATGAGATTCTGGGTGTGTATGTATGAGAGAGTGTGTGTGTGTGTATGTATGAGATTCTGGGTGTGTATGTATTTATTTATTTATTTATAAAATATTTTACCAGGAAGGATACATTGAGATTTCTCTCGTTTTCAAGTATGTCCTGGGATCACAAAACATTGCATTGATACAATAGGATACAATAAAATACAAAAACAATAATAATAATACACAATATATGCAAACATTTAACAGAGCAGGTACGAAATATTTATATATGTGGTTTCTAGTTACGCCTCTGACTCAGATCATTTAACCTGTGATGCAATTGCTAAAAAACAAAGGAGTAGACAACACTTTAGATTAGGGACTGAGCTGACACTCCAAGGAGCACAAACTTTAGATGGACGGCTTGTTAAAGGGACACATAACCCAAATTTTTTCTTTCGTGATTCAAACAGAGCATGCGATTTTAAGCAACTTTCTAATTTACACCTATCATTAATTTTTCTTTGTTCTCTTGCTATCTTTATTTGAAAAAGAATGCATCTAAGTTGTTTTTTTGGTTCAGACTCCGGACAGCACTTTTTTTTAATTGGTGGATGAATTTATCCATCAGTCAGCAAGAACAACCCAGGTTGTTCACCAAAAATGGGCCGACATCTAAACTTACATTCTTGCATTTAAAATAAAGTTACCAAGAGAATGAAGAAAATTTGATAATATTAGAAGTCTGTATACATCTAAAACTTTGGAGCTTCGTTAGGAGTCTGAAAATCAGCACAATGTTATTTAAAAATAAGCAAAACTATACATTTTTACAAACACACACCAGATGGGCTATATAAATGGATTGTCTACAAAACATTTATGCAAATAAACATCTAGTGTATAATGTCCCTTTAAGACCACATTTTGATGGCTGGACTGTACTCTTAGCAAAATGTATCCGTTTAATTTTGTTTCTTGGACTTGCAGTACCGGTTTCAGATCCACAGTTTGTAATTTACTGAATTGAATGTATGCAGTGTTGCCCCATATGTATCACTATACATCGGCTTAAAGGGACAGTAAACACTAACAATATTATTGTTTAAAAAGATAGGTAATCCCTTTATTTCCCATTCCCCAGTTTTGCATAACCAACACTTTTTACCACAATGACTGCCTTGTATCTAAGCTTTGGCATTTCAGGCAATAAGTGCTGACTTCAATAACTCCACTGGTGTGAGCACAATCTTATCTATATGGCACACATGATCAAACAATGTATGTTATTAGCTATTCACAGCCAGACTGTGAGATAAGAGTAGGGTTGCCACCTCAGCCATGTTTTCCTGGACACTTATGAGTTACACATGCTGCAGGGTGTGCAGGAAGGAACATGTATTATGTTTCTGGACAGCACTATTCATAGGCACTATACATATTCCTCCCTGCACCATGTGTAACTTATAAGTGTTCTGTATTTTGAGGGACGGGTGCAATCTTAAAAACCAGCCTAAAGGGACATTGAATACTTTGAGATGGTAATATAAAATAATAAATCGTATATATGAAAACTCTGCAAATGCTTTATTTTGCCCCTTTTCATGTAAATTCCATTCTGAAATTGTGATCTTTTCAGTTCCTGTTAGAAATGGAAGTGCAGAACACTGCTATATTCCACACAGCCATTTTTAACTTTCCCTATTTGGCCACAGCTAGGCAACCTAAGTTACAACATGGCAGCTCCCATTGTTTTATAGACAATAAAGTTTTACACTTATTTGTCAGTAAACAGCTAATGCAACTTTAATAATTATATTTACATGTTATTCTCAGACTAATCTTTTCCTTGAATGCATCATTCTATCTAGCATTTATTTAGGGTTTAATGCTCCGTTAACAAAAAATACCAAGAGAAAAAAGCAAATTTATTGATAAAAAGTAAATTGGAAAGTTGTTACATGAAAGTTTCATTTTGACTAGACTGTCCCTTTAATTGTATCTAGTCTCCAGGTGCTGTGCCTGTTGTGTGCTGCTTTAACCGATAAGCACTTTTATTTGGCTCTAGCTTCTACTTATGTGCACAGCACATTATTAAAGGGATACAAAAGAGCCATATAATTAATGTATAGACAATTAGTACATCTAGTTAAGTATCCCGCTTGCTTTTCCCTAGAAGTATTCTGTGTACAATATTACCAATTCGCCAGAGAACTCTGTGTAAGAAGCATATTAAATCTTTTTGCTTCCAGCACTATGTATAACCACAGCAATCCCCTTATGGGGTAGGTGCAGAAAAAACAAAACCATTTCTGAACAGCTATTACAAGCTCATCAGCAGAAGATAAGCTTCATTTGGCAGCAAATTAAACCTATTTCCAGGGTGAAAAGCAAAATGAATTTAAGTTATGGTGCAGATAAAAAAGCATGAGATTCAGATCCTCCATTGCATAAAATTTAGGGTCACAGAAGCTCACACTTATCAACACCAAATACACTTTGTAACCATCTTCATTTTTTTTTTTTTAGCCAACTGTAAAATTTGGCCAAACCGATGGTCTGGGGTTGTCATGTTCTTTGTTCAAAAAGGAGAATTGCCTGGTATTTCTGGGCTGGACTGGCCTTACTTGGCGGGATCAGACTGATATGCTTCAGGAAAGCTTTCCTTTGTGAAAAGCAGAACTAGGCTAAAAGAGGCTGCTCCTAGGTGGTGACTTGCCATAGAACAAGCTACTGATCTGTTGTTCGTTCCTGGTAGAGTGCTTCTCTCTTCGTATGCAAATTAATATGACCCTGGGGAGGTCTCCCTAAGTGTGAAACCAGACGTGGACTCCTTGCCCAGTGTGCTTAGAGGAATGTGGCTGCACCTCACTGACGAGGCCCATTGGAGGCCGAAATGATCGCCTGGAATTGCCATGTTCCTTGTTCGGAGAATTGCCTGGTATTTCGGGGCTGGACTGACCTTACTTGGCATGATCAGATCGATATACTTCAGGAAAGTTTTCCTCTGTAAAAAGCAGAAATGGGCTAAAAGAGGCTGCCCCTAGGTGGTGACTCACCATAGAACAAGCTATTGAGCTGTTGTTCATTCCTGGTAGAGCACTTCTCTCTTAGTGGGCAAAAACACATTTTTACATACAATCAGCCCCTTACACAACTTAAGCCCTCAAGCTCGTAAAATAATAAAATGGACAGAACAAAAAGTCAGCATTCATTTTATTTTTAATACACTTTAAAGATAGATACAAAAAAGTGAAAAACTATAATTGGCACAATTACCATTCCATATTGTCATAATTCCAAATGCTTTAATAACAGAGTTAATCCACTTTTTTAAACATTCTAGCAACAACTTTACATCCACTTTCTTTATACAATAAAATGCAGTTACATATCACAGGACAGAAATTAGCAATGAAACCGAAAGCTAAAATACATATAGATATTAAAAAAAAAGATTGCAAAACAGTGTAGCAATCAAATGAAGCAGTTGTGTTTATAGGCATATAGAGGGAAAACCAGCATATTTTATATAAAACTTTGAAGTAAGGTTGTAACAGCTGTAGTAGTTTCATGTGAGCGTTTCACCTTTAGTGACCTGAAAAAGAGAGAACAAGAGTTACAATTTTCAAATGTTGTGCTAAAAAAGGGAGCGTTTTAAATAAATATATATTTATTTATTATGTGCAGAAATATATATTTATAATGGCTTAAAGGGACACTGAACCCAATTTTTTTCTTTTGTGATTCAGATAGAGCAATTTTAAGCAACTTTCTAATTTACTGCTGTTTTTTATTTTTCTTTGTTGTCTTGCTATCTTTATTTGAAAAAGAAGGCATCTAAGCTTTTTTTGGGTTCAGACTCTGGATAGCACTTTTTTATTGGTGGATGAATTTATCCACCAATCAGCAAGGACAACACCCAGGTTGTTCACAAAAAATGGGCCGGCATCTAAACTACATTCTTGCATTTCAAATAAAGATACCAAGAGAATGAAGAAAATGCGATAATAAGAGTAAATTAGAAAGTTGCTTAAAATTGCATGCTCTATGTGAATCACGAAATACAAAAACTGGGTTCAGCGTCCCTTTAAATATAACTATTACCAAATGTGATTTTAATGGATACTAAACCCAATTTTTTTCTTTCGTGTTTCAGATAGAACATGAAATTTTAAGCAACTTTCTAATTTACTCCTATTATCAATTTTTCTTCGTTCTCATGGTATCTTTATTAAAAAAAACCAAAAAAAAACGCAAGAATCTTCGCTAAGGAGCCAGCCCATTTTTGGTTCAGCCCCCTGGATAGCGCTTGCTTATTGGTGGCTACATTTTTGCCACCAATCAGCAAGCGCAACCCAGGTGCTGACATCAAATGGGCCAGCTACTAAGCGTTTGGTCTTGCTTTTCAAATAAGGATAGCAAGAGAACTAAGAAAATGGATAATAGGAGTAAAAAAGAAGGTTGACTAAAATTGCATTCTCTATCTGAATCATGAAAGAAAATAAAATGTGGGTTTAGTATCCCTTTAAAGGCCTGAGTCTCTAGAGCTCTCTGGCCTAGCGAGATTCCATGGCACATCAGTATCACAAGTACTCGAGAATTGTTTTAAAGGCAATATTTACCTTGGGAACTGTGTATCTCATTAATGGAAGAGTTCACTAATATTCTTTATGTTAAGGAGAGACTTTAAAATGTAGAGCTTAGTAATATTTTGACAACTTCTCTCCATGCTGGCGAGTTTTTGCTACTTCCTCTTACTGGAAGTAGAAAAGGAGATGACTAGTTTTCAAACCTGTCCTTGGGAGTCCCTAGCAGGCCAAATTTTTAGGATATCTGAACTAGAGCACAGGTGAAATAATCAGCTGATTAGTAACCTGCTCTCACCCAGTGTAATCCTGAAAATCTGGCCTCTTAGGGACGCCCAAGGACAGGTTTGAAAACTAGTCATCTCCTTTTCTACTTCCAGTAAGTGGAGGATCTAAAACGAACTCCTGCACTGATTAATCAATCAGAGTTTAAATGATACAGGGTAATCCTGCAGGATGTGCTGGAGCCCCTCTAGGGAGAGTGGGGATTTTTTTTTTTACATTTTTCAGTTAACCCTTTCCTGACAAAACCACGAGATTGTGAGATTTAAATGATGGGACCGGGTGGGTGGGGGGCATGCCTATGATGCAGGCACGCCCTCCAGGCCGCAATCCCATTCAGGAAGCACTGTTGGCTTCAGTACAGCCAAACGGCTAAGACGTTCCATGCCGTCCTAGCGGCACTAAAGCCGGCACAGTTAGGATGGCATGGAACGTCCTAATGCCGGTAAGGGGTTAAATTACAGGAAAGTGGAGATAAATAATGACAGTGTAGTAGAAAGTTGTTAGTTTTTACTTTGTTTGAATAGAGGGTTTTCAGCAAACAGACAAGTTACTTTGGATCGCTCTATAATATGTTTTACTCTGTTTCCACACAACAGGATAACAGAACAGGCAGCAGCACAGCAAACAGAATAATATGAAGCATGCAAAAAAATATGTTTTATTCACAAGCAAACAGGGCAGAAAGGCAGATTTTTATCTGTAGCAAAGCTTAAAGGGACATGAAACCCTAATAATTTTACATACATACATTTTTAAACAATTTTCCATTTTACGTCTATTATCAATTTTGCTTTATTCTCTTGGTATCCTTTGTTGAAAGAACAACAAAGCACTACTGGGAGCTAGCTGAACACATTAGGTAAGCTAATGGCAAGAAGCATATATGTACAGCCACCAATCAGCCGCTAGCTCCCAGTAATGCATTGCTGCTCTTGAGCATACCTAGGTAAAAGTTCCAACAAAGGATAAGCAAAATATATAATAGAAGTTTATGGAAAGTTGTTCTAAAGTGCAGGTTCTATCTCAGCGTTTTTCAAGTGCCCCTAACAGGCCATATTTTCATTATAGCTGAACTAGAGCACAGGTGAAATAATCAGCTGATCAGTAACCATGGTTACTAACCTGCTCTCATCCATCAGCTGATTATTTCACCTGTGTTGTTGTTCAGCTATAATGAAAACCTGGCCTGTTATGGGGTACTTGAGGACTGCGGTTGAGAAACACTGCGCTAGCTGAATCATAAAGGTAAAAACTTGGGTTTCATATCAATTTAATGGTCAGATAAAAGGACAGTCTAAACCTTGATTTTTTTTTTTGCACCCCCTCTAAGGTTGTCCTCCTATAGACTCGTAGCCCTCAGCCATATTAGTAATTAAATATGGTGTGGTAGAACCATCTGGATGTCACTAAACTTTAATTCCCTTACAAAATATTTCTTATATACTTCTGAATCTGGAAATCTAGCGCTGTTGCACTAAATATATAAATATTTAAAAAGGGACATAAAATTTCAAGAAAGAAAATGTTGTAGTGTGTTAAAGCACTTTTAGTGCACCGTTGTTCCTGCAAAGTAGTTACACATCTGGTTAGCAAACAACCAGAGCTGCGTGTGTAGCCACAACTCACCAGCTAGCTTTATGTAGTGCATTACTGCTCCTGAGCTTACCTAGGTATGCGTTTTAACAAAAAGGACACCAAAAGAATGACAGCGCAGTAAGGACGGCATGGAATATAACTGTTCGGCTGTCCTGAAACCTTAGCCAGTTCCTATAAGGGATCGCCGGCTGGAGGGCGTGCCTAGCATCATAGGCACTCCCCCTGACTCGATTGCATGATTTCAATTTTTACATCTAAGTACCAGCAGCAAGGGGTTAAAGGGACAGTCTACTTGATTTTTTTTCTTCATTGTTTAAAAAGATAGATAACACCTTTACTACCCATTTCCCAGCTTTGCATAAACAACATTGTTATACTAATATACTTTATAACCTCCAAACCTCTGCCTGTTTCTAAGCCCCTGAAGATCGCCCCTTATCTCATTGCTTATTAGCTTTTAACAGCCACATAGTGCTAGTTCATGTGTGCCATAGATAACATTTTGCTCACTCCTGTGGAACCAGCACTAATTGGCTAAAATGTAAGTTTGTAAAAAGCACCAAGATAAGAGGCAGTCTGCAGAGGCTTAAATTTAGATACAGGTAATCAAAGAGGTAAAAGGTGTAACAATATAACAGTGCTGGTTATGCAAACCTGGGGAATGAGTAATAAAGGGATTATCTATAATTTTAAACAATAACACATTCAAAGTAGATTGGCCCTTTAAAATGGCATGGTCTAGCTAGACCACAAACATTTAAAAATTACTTTAAATTTCCCTTTAAACCCAACTAAATCTAAAAACAACAGGTAGGATTTAACCATCACTATACAATGTTCTACACCACTAATATTCATGTCCTGTTCTCATGAAGAGGGAATCTCTATTTTACCTATGGGTTTAGTTTCTACACTAATAAAAAAATGATTGTTAGGTGCGTAACTTTAGCACAGGCGTCACTTGCTTACTGTGCATTAACAGTACAACGTCATCACAGTAATTTACATTCTTATAAAAGAAAAATTAAATGCTCCAATTCATTATACTGTTTATTTTTTTACATTATGCTGCATGCACGAATGGGTTAAACACATAGCTAAATTTCTGATTGGGAGCTACAACATATTGCCGTTCCTAAGCAGGGCACAACCCGCGATACAAGTGAGAGTGGAATACGCATGTAGCAGCCAATCAACATTTGTGTCCTGTTTAATAGGTGCAATGTGTTGCAACTGCCAAACAGAACTTTGGATTTGTGTTTAACCCCTTTGTGGGTGTTAGAGGCAAAGTAAGCAAGTGACAAACACAAACTAAAAGCTTCAACTAATTTGTGTATTTAATTGTTTTTTAAGTCCATTTTAGCATACTGAATTTTTTTTTTTTAGTACACTATATCCCTATGTACACACCTGTCTGTTATTTGCCAATTCCACTCTAGTATACAGGATATATATATATATATATATATATATATATATATATATATATATATATAAATAAATCTCAATGTGACATGGCTTGCCCATCTGCCTCTAAACACACCAGAGATTTTATTTTACGCCACTTGATTTGCGCCAATACCAAGCAGGTATAATTAAATGTCAGATACGTAGCACTGCATCACAACAAACCTTACTGAAAAGAACAGAAGGGCAGATTATATTCCAGATGACACAGAAATCATAAACATCCCCACAGACATTAAAATAGATAAAATAATATGTTACTGAACTGGAATACAATCTACCCTATATAGTAAAAGTATATCTGAGACACACACACAAGTATTCAGACTTAGGAGACCTGTACAAACATGCAGTTATTTATTCTGTGACCGTTGTGTCCTTCCAGAAAGGAAGCATAAAGAGAGAGAAAAAAAAATCAAATGCAAGATTTAAAAATGACTTATTTAGTAAAGAGACACTGCTATCTGAAGATTTCCAGTAAAGATAATGTGTGTGTGACTTTTTTTTTTTTTTTAAAAACTAGAATGTGCTTTACAATGTCCATAACAATTCAAGGCAGTATTTTTGTTTTTTTTATTGGAAATTTTGTAGTGTGTAGGTAGATACTGCAGTGGGAATTACGCTTCAACATTGTTTAAATGATGTGAAAATATTCCCACAAGCTAGGGTGCATCTAAACTTACATTCTTGCATTTCAAATAAAGATACCCAGAGAATGAAGAAAAATTGATAATAGGAGCAAATTAGAAAGTTGCTTAAAATTTCATTCTCTATCTGAATCACAAAAAAAAAAAAAAATAAGGGTTCAGTGTCCCTTTAATGCAGTGTTACACCGTATCGCTCAGTAACACTTCATATACTCCCTCTCTCCACATGTATTCTACCAGCCTAATATCACTAAATAGAGAAGTACTCAAGAGTGATCATATAGGAGCAGTTCTTTCTGCTTACTCTGGATCGCCCCTTTATTTAATGCATGACCAGTTCGCTCCCCTCTCCTTTTTCACCAAAATGGGGGGGCAGCTTGGGGGTCTGATTCTTTGATAGCACTTGCTGAGTTTTCACTGTTCTATAACACTAATAAATAATAAAGAAATCTGCACGCAGTACGTTTTTGTGGATATACCATGCGCAAAAAATTCTGCCTCAAAATTTTCAGACTGACTGGTAGATTTTAAACAGAATTTCTCAACCCTGTGCTCCTTCTTATTTGTGATATAGATTCAACAAAAAAATGCTATAACGGTGGAGGGCTTATGAAGATGCATTAAAAAGGCTTTGATGCTTTAGCAGTGTCATAAATGGAGCTCTGTATTATTAGAATAATAATAATAATAATATTATTAATATATTAAATAGAATGTTTCAGCAAGGCAACTAAAAAAAAAAATCTTAAATTTAAAAGGATATAAAACCCAAAGTTTTTCTTTCATGATTCAGATAAGAGCATACAATTTGAAACAACTTTCTAATTGACGTCTTATTGTTTCTTCGTTCTCTAGGTATCTTTTGTTAAAAAGCAGGGATGTATGCTTAGGTGCCTGCACATATCTGGAGCACTATATATCATCCATTTGCAAGAGCACCAGCAGGCAGCACTATTTCCTGCTGTGCAGTGCTTCAGATGCCTACCTAGGTATCTCTTCAACAAAGAATATAATGGGCACAAAGCAAATTTGATAATAAAAGTAAATTTGGAAACTTTTAAAATGAGATGCTCTATCTGAGTCAGAAAATATTTTTTGTTTTATTTTATATTTCTTGAAATAATAAAAAAAAGCATCACATACCCTTGCTTCTATGTATTCAATTCGTCTTTCCAAAGCTGTCAGTTTTTCATTTAGAGTCGCCAACCTGGACCGACACGACATATCTTAATAAAACAAAAAAACATTAGCCAAAGCTTATCCATTATTAATAGTGCCATAATATTCTTCAGAAGCAGTCACATAGTAAAGTTACTGGCCAAATAAGGCAGAAATATTCAGCACTAGTGCCTAGGTAAAAACAAACAAATGTGATAGTGCACAAAAAGGATAAAGGCGGAACGTCCCAAGTTAGGCAATCACTGTGGTTACTTGTAGGTGAACCTCAGGGGAAAAAAAGGAAAAACACATATAGTGAAGTCCTGTGGTTATTCAAATATTCAAAAAAGGCAAAGAATGGTACTCACATACTCTAGAGCTTCAAAATCAAGCTCTAAATATTAAGGCACAGGAAAACTCCAAATTTTTGCGATCTTAAATTACCAACATATGGCAAAAACAGCACGGAAACATTATGTAATATAAATATGCGCAAAATAAATACCTTCATTTTTTTTTTAATTATCAAGACATGGCGGCATAAATATTTTTAGGGATGCACTGTGATAAACAGGGAGTAAATGCTTTTTTCAACAGGCAACATTTATCATTACTACGCCCCAGCTCGCCTTTTACTAAACGCACAAAATTACATCTATTTTTTTTTTTTATATAATAAATTCAGGCGCACATGTGCGCTTCTCCGAAGGCAAGCTGGGGCGCAGTTACAGGCGAAGCACATACAGAGTTCGTCTAGCCTTTGATAAATCTACCCCTAAGAGAGGAACTGGTGAGGTAGGAAACGTTGGAGAAAAACAGCTAGAGAGACTGCGGAAAACAATACATTTTCCAAGTTTTTCTCATTCCGTATGCTCCCTTGTAAGACTGTATGTGTTGGGCAATTCTATTCCTTCATGCAAACTGAGTAATAACAAAAACACAGTTTTCTTTACTGAAAAAAAGAAACATTTTCAAAATATTATTTGCAATGTCTCATAAAAATTGATTCTTCCTATCTTAAAGGGACAAATTTTCAGATAGAGCATGCAATTTTAATCAACTTTCTAATTTACTCCTACTATCAATTTTTCTTCTTTCTCTTGCTATCTTTATTTAAAAAGCAGGAATGTGATGCATTAGAGACAGCACATTTTTGGTTGAGAACTTGGGTTATGCTTGCCTATTGGTGGCTAAATGTCAGCCACCAATAAGCAAGCGCTATCCGTGGTGCTGAACCTAAAATAGGCTGGCTGCTAAGATTTACATTCCTGCTTTTTCAAATAAAGATAGCAAGAGAACAAATAAACATTGATACTAGGAGAAATTAAAAAGCTGCTTACAATTGCATGCTCTATTTGAATCATGCAAAAAAACAATTTGGGTTTAGTATCCCTTTAAGATTTTTTTATCGTTATGCTTGAGGGATCTGTCCCTTGTCACCAACAGAGTAAAGGAGTTGTCCCTAGCATCCAGTAAGCAATGTGTTCCTATAGATGGGTTATGTTTTAACATGAACTTCCTGTATCCCTTTAAATGAAAGCTGCAAAATCATCTTTTATTTGGAATTTCGATTAATAAATGTACTGTTTACCAGTTCTACTCAGCTAATACTCTTGCAGGGTCATAGATTACAGTTTTTTTCTTTGGTACGAAGATCTACTGATATAATGAATATATTAAACCGACCATGTTATTGAAATATGGAAACAACCACCTCTTCCTTTACACACCCAGAGGCCTTTCCCGTGGTACAAACTCGGTTTAGGCTTCTGGGTTATATTACAGTTCTCACCGAAGGAGTTGAGGAAGTCAGCTATTTTCTTGATGCTGCTAGTGATCACCTCGATGTACTCTCGATTCGCCCAGTCCTGATGGATCTCCCTCTGCACAGGATCCTCCTGGCAAGCCATTTTCCTCTCTCCTTCCTACAGCTGAAAGAGGAAGCAGTCAAGCAGATAGGAGAAACTTCAGCGCCACCTAGTGCTGGGTTGTGTATATTGCTCCTGCACTACATGTAGTTGTGTTGAGTTTGTGTCACCGCGTCTCATGCATGCAAAATCACAAATTTGCATAAATTAAATAACTTGTTTTATACGTTGGTGTACTGCATATACTTATAATTATGTGCATGTAGCAGGGCGATCTCGTCGTAATAGTCATTAAGAGGCCATATTTGTTTGGGGCAAGAAGCTGTAAATTATATTTGTGACCTAAAACGAGTAACGTATTCTACGTTAAATGATTAACAGTAAAAAAATAAAAAAAAATAAAGAAAAACATTAGTGTGGTCGCACGCATCGTGGACGCGCAATCCTGCAACCTAACCTGGCTCTTTGGTGCGCTAATGGTCACAGGAGACGCCCACAACATGACGTGGCACAAACCACGCCCACAATATAGTGTGATCACAGGCCACGCCCACACTATAGTGTGACAGTGTGTTGTGTTTTTGCTCGCGGCGTGAGGGGTTAGGGTCGCGTTTGTAATTTTGTACTACGTAGTGTGTAGAAAATCTCTGTTTTTACAGTAGATTCTCCTCAGATGAAGTCTTAGATTGCCTGCATTTTATTATAATTCGTTTTCCAGTAACCAAGTTACATATTTGCTTTTCAATTAGTGTGCATTTATATTACTTCATATAGAATGGCGCTTCTCTCCAAAAATGGCGCTTTTAAGCGAAAAAAGAAAAGCAATTTAGAAAGTAATTAAGGACTATTTTGACAAAATATTCTGAAGCAATAGTTTTTGGTAATTTTTGCCACCATAAAGAGACGCGCTGAAGAAAAAAAAAATGCATGCTCTAAATTGCTAGGACATATAATTTTTCCTTACTGATATTAGATGAGTAAAAAAACGAAGGCAGTGCAGGGGAAGACTATTATAAAACTTAACTTCTTAGCAAGTTTAATTGAAGAGAAGGCACTACTTCCCTACTACAAAGAGAAATAACAAAGTCCTTTTTTTATTATTTATTTATAAAAATAACAATATAATAAATAACTTTAATTATGAAAATATAAAAAGGAGATGGGTTTAAAATCTTAAAACAAATATCGCATTTTTAGGATATTTCTGTTTCTGCAGATAGAAAACCCTTTATCCAAACTGCTTGGGATCAGAAAAAGTTTGGATTTTTGAATAGTTTGTATTTTGGGATATTTGCATCTTTAAATTGGGACTGTTAAGAGCGGGGATCATGGAACCAACTATATCATATGTAATTTAGGCAATATTTACAAGTCATAATACAGATTATGCATGTAAGCTAAAGGTAGTTTTATACTATTTTTTTTTTTGCATTACACATTCATTTTTAATTTATACGTATGCATAAATTATTTCCATTTTCTTATTTTTTTTTTAAAATTTTAAATATATTTTTATTGAGGATATAGATAACATATTTTCATAAATAGAGTGCAATACAAATAAGTATCATAACAGGGTGCATACATTATGATAAAACAGAATAATCATGTGTATCTGTAGATAAGGCATGACATACAAATATCTGCAGCACATGTCAGATGTCCCAACAAAAGCTATATCCAGACATCCTAACCTGCAAAAACTAATTTCAGGGAGGTGGCTTCACCCGCTACTGCGCCACCCCCCCTCCCAGTTATATATTGGACACCTTGAAACCCTACATAAGATAGACTTATCATTAAAGTAGCTTCCCACTAAAGTCACATTAAAAAAAAAGTAGTTTTATTGCACAACCACATACAACAAACCTATTTTCCAGTGATCGTACGCTTATTGAATGCTTAAATATTTTAGAATACGAAGTTTAATTATGTGCCGTAAATAAGGTAGTATTTGTGTTTTATTTTATTAGAATCAGTGGGGGCTTTTTTGTTACTGATTCATGCTTTGAGGGTTCTATAATGTCCCAGCAACTAAAGGCATTCCTTAAAGAAACACTTTTCCAGATTTCGGCCACAGTGGATCATGGTACTTGGAGTTTCAGGGAGATTGCATTCCATTTGCTGGCATCAGAGAGCCGCTATTACAATCAGGGAGACTCCCTGAACTTCAGGGAGAGTTGGGATGTCTGTATATCTATTAAGCCCTAAGGTATATTCTAGGTTAGATGTATCCATATGTAATTAGATTTTTCCTCTAAGAAGCACTCAGTAGTAATATCCTCCTCATTTTTAGTTATATTAGAAAAGTAGCTTACCCTTCTCAAAAGTAGAGAGGCCACTCTTGGGTCTCAGTGAACCAGACAATAACTGTATATATTAGGGAAATCATATTCAATAACAATGAAATAGTAATTTGAAAATCTTTATTTTTAAACAATATATTTCAACTATACATCTTGAAATAAAATGAAACTTGCAAAATGTTATCCCCAAAATAATATACAAGGACCTCATTTTGTGGGAGATGAGAGAAAACAAAAACAATAGGGTTTTCCAATTATATATGGACCATAGGATACATTTTCCCGAGTTTAAAGTGAATGTAAATTTTGATGTTTAAGTGCCCGGTTTTTAAAACTTTGATTAAAATCAGGGGCACTTTAATTCATCAAAATTTACATTTCACTCCTGTTGTGACAAAAAAACTTACCTTTTAAACTTCACAGCAGCTGCTGCTTCCTCCGGTCTCACAAGCCATTTCTGATGTCAGAAATGATTGATAGGTCATCCTCCAATCACAGATTCCCCCCCGGGGGATTCAGTGTCTGATTCACTGCTGTGATTGGAGGAAGCCAGATACCTCATTTTAGACCCAGGAAGAGGCTTTGAAAAAGGTGGAGGAAGCTGGAGCTGCTGTGAAGATTAAAAAGTAAGTTTATTTTCACAACAGGAGTGAAATGAAAATATTGATGAATTAAAGTGCCCCTGTTTTTAATCAAAGTTTTAAAAACCGGGCACTTTAGCATCAAAATTTACATTCACTTTAACAAGTAAACTATATGGGGTGGAGAGTCAGAGCTAAAAATAGAGAGATTTGGGAGACTAAGTAGTATAGAAGTAATTAAATACACTAAAATATTAGATTCACTGTATTTATCATCTAAGAGACACCGGTATGCCAGTATAAAACTCAGTGGTACCTTCACTAACTGTGTTACAACATGTAATGTGGTGTATATTAGGTAGTAGAGAAGAATCCAATAATGTAAACGTTTAAAAGATCAACTTCCATCATGGAATATGGGATAACTAGAAATGCACATAATATAGGCCACTAAAGCCACTTGCTATCTTTATTAAGAGATATCAGAAATGAGAGTAACTTCCAAACATATATAAAAAAAACAAATGAATTATGTCTTGCATATAGGTCTATAGCTAACTTTGACTCCCTTTTAGTGGCGAGAGTTGGAATTTATGCTGCATCTCAAAATAATTCACCACTAATCCTCTCTGCTATTGTATGTACCTTCTAGAATTTTCAAACTGGGTGAAAAGTAGATTATAATTGAGTGTAAATACAGAATTCCCTTGAGGTGTCGTATAGTTTTGCAGTTATAACATAATATCACTCCCTAACATGTATAGTAAAATAGCAATGTAGTTGGGAATCTTATGGGGGTTTAGGTGTAGCAAGCAGCAAAATCCTGGGGGAACACCATCCAACCCTGTATTCGCGCATACATACTGGACTAAACATATACTAACATTAAAAATAGGCCTTCCATAAAAAGCTTGCATATAATCTCATTACATTATACACACAGCAAGTGTAGAATGGGGAGAGAGGTAAACAAAGCTTAGTGAGATAAGGTTAAACCATATGTGATAGTTAATGGTATAGTCTCTTGTTAAAATCCCAGATATGTCTGTAAACCTAGCACTTCAGACCTCAAAGTCGACATGGAAAATTCCAGTTAATGGATAGAATTATCTCAGATTGAAAATACATACGAACAGCATAATCCATTCCCCCCTTATCTAATACCTCAAGAGAAAAAAATATATATAGTAGTTCTATCAAGTTTGTTATATTGGTTCAGCAGAAACTGACAACTATGTATAAAGATATATAACCATGGACAGTTCACTCAAAAAAATCATCCCCTTTAATTTGTTCCCAATGATCCACTTTACCTGTTGGAGTGTATTAAATTGTTTACAAGTATTTCCATTACCCTTATATTGGCATTTGAAATAGTCTATTTAGCCTGTGGTATCCCCACCCATCCTGAAAGTTTTTGGCCTTAAGGCCAAGCTGTGTTAACACAGCGAGTAGAAGAAATTACGCTCCCAGTGGGTTATAGAAGAGATAAGGTAATAAAATGTTAATTTTCCATTGTTCTCTCCAAGTTTTGGTGATTGGTTTACAGACAGATATAAGATAAAGAAGCAGGTATATGTACACAATGTGATAAGGTAATGAGATCTGATTATACCTACAATCTCAACCCATTTTATTGGCTAATTCATATACACAAATAAGCCTTAAAAAAAAAAAGCAAATCTCATACATTTTATACTCTGCAGCTGGTAAAAAAAGTAATTGGAAACACATTAAAGGAAAAACAATTTTATAGTATACTGTCCCTTTAAGTTTATTATACATAACAAAACCATAAATGTTCCCCTAAAGTGATAAAGCAGAAGGCAGAAAATATTGGGATAATTAATTTTACATATATGTTTACAAGATAGAGGGTATATGCGTGCAGCAGAAAGTCAGTAACTTCGTATTATGTGTGAGCTGTGTGTTAAATAAAATCTCAAACGCATAGTTTTCATATAGACCAACACTCAATATCACAGTGTAGAAAATCTCTGTTTTTACAGTAGATTCTCCTCAGACGAAGTCTCATATTATCTGCATTTTATTATAAATTGTGTTCCAGCAACCAAGCTACATATTTGCTTTTCATTAGTGTGCATTTATACTACTTCATGTAGAATGGCGCGTCTCTCCAAAAATGGCGCTTTTAAGCAAAAAGTAAAGCAATTTAGAAATGTGCTTAAGGACTTATTTTGACAACATTTTCTGAAAAAAAAATTAAAAAGAAATGCATCCTTACTGATATTAGATGAGTAAAAAAACAAGAAGGCAGTGCAGGGGAAAACTATTTCAAAACATAACATCTTAGCAAGTTTAATTGAAGGGAAGACACTACCTCCCTACTACAAAGATAATCAAGTCCTTTTTTATTATTATTTATTTATTTATAAAAATAACATAATATATATAACTTTAATTATGAAAAGATAAAAAGGAGATAGGTTAAAAATCTTAAAACAAATATCCAATTGTTAGGATATTTATTTTATGCATTTAAAAACCCTTTATCCAAACTGCTTGGAATCAGAAAAGGTTTGTATTTTGGGATATTTGCATCTTTAAATTGGGACGGTTAAAAGCGGGGATCATGGAACCAACTATGTCATATGTAATTTAGTCAATATTTACAAGTCATAATACATATTATGCATTTAAGCTAAAGGTAGTTTTATACTAATTTTTTTTTTTGCATTACACATTTTTAATTTATTTATACGTATGCATAAATTATTTCCATTTTCTTATTTTTTTTAATTTTTTTAATATATTTTTATTGAGGATATAGATTACATATTTTCATAAATAGAGTGCAATACAAATAAGTATCATAACAGGGTGCATACATTATGATAAAACAGAATAATCGTGTATCTACACAAAAGTACAGGTAAGGGATAACATACAATATCTGCAGCACATGTCAGATGTCTCAACAAAAGCTATATCTAGGCATTATACACTCATTTTTTCTTTGCATAAATGTTTTGTAGATGATCTATTTATATAGCCCATAAAGGTTTTGTTTTTTTTTTAAAAAAATGTATAGTTTTGCTTATTTTTAAATAACACTGCTCTGATTTTCAGACTCCTAACCAAGCCCCAAAGTGTTATGTGAATACTGTCAGCTACCTTCTCCAGCTTGCTCCTGTTTGTGTAAAGGGTCTTTTCATATGCAAAAGAAGGGGGAATGTCTTATTTTACATTTGCAGTGGGCTTTCCAGCCACCTTTTCAACAGAGCTAAACTTAGGACTTCTAAGTAAGTTTTTAAACAGTTTTATGCTGGATTTTTATATCAGTATCTGTGCATCTTAACTCTCTACCTTTAACTCTCTCCTCTACCCACCTGCTCCACCTCCCCCGCCTGTCTTTAGTGCTCAAGACCTGGCATACTACTTTTTAAACAAAACACATACTATCCGAAGCAACATCCCAACACCAACCTGCAATACTCCAACAACAGGCCCAATTACTCCCTCTGCCACCCTCTGTAACTTCCATCCAACCACTGAGAATGAAGTTTCTTCCTTACTATATTCCTCACGCCTCACTACCTGCCCACTCGACCCTATCCCTTCCCATCTAATACCCTCCCTATCTTCCTCCCTCACTCCTGCTCTTACCCACATCTTCAACCTATCTCTCTCTACCGGCTCATTCCCATCTTCTTTCAAACACGCAAAAGTCACTCCCATACTCAAAAAACCCTCCCTCGACCCTAATTCTCCTGAAAGCTACCGCCCCATATCACTGCTTCCACTAACATCAAAACTCCTTGAAAAACTAGTTTACAATCGCCTAAACCACTTCCTGTCCGCCAACTCCTTGCTTGACCCACTGCAATCCGGATTCCGCCCAAAACACTCAACTGAGACTGCCCTTACCAAGGTCACAAACGATCTTCTCTCTGCTAAAAATATTGGCCACTACTCTATACTCATCTTACTTGACCTCTCAGCTGCCTTCGACACAGTTGACCACCCCCTCCTCCTACAGACCCTTAACTCTTTCGGCCTCTGTGTCACTGCTCTTTCCTGGATTCACTCCTATCTTTCTCACAGGTCTTTTTCTGTGTAATTTGCCGGCGACGACTCCTCTCCTATGCCTCTGTCTGTTGGAGTACCTCAAGGATCTGTTCTGGGTCCTCTACTCTTCTCCATCTATACTTCTTCGCTGGGTAAACTTATCAACAGTTATGGCTTCAA
Source organism: Bombina bombina (assembly GCF_027579735.1). Taxonomy (NCBI): domain Eukaryota; kingdom Metazoa; phylum Chordata; class Amphibia; order Anura; family Bombinatoridae; genus Bombina; species Bombina bombina. The sequence continues at coordinate 347,967,753 of NC_069505.1, read as the reverse complement.
ATATCACCTCTATGCTGATGACACCCAGATCTACCTCTCCATCCCTGCTCTCTCTCCCTCTGTCCTCTCTCATGTCAGGAACTGCCTATCTGGTATTTCTTCCTGGATGGCATCTCACCACCTAAAGATTAACATGTCCAAGATTGAGCTCCTTCTTATCCCCCCCTCAAGCTCTACGCCGACTTCTGACTTCTCTATCCCTGTTGACGGCATCACCATTTCCCCATCGCCCCAAGTCCGCTGCCTCGGAGTCACACTTGACTCAAACCTATCCTTCGTCCCCCATATCCAATCGCTTTCTACATCCTGCCGCAATCATCTACGCAATATTTCCAAAATTCGCCCTTTTCTGAGCGCTGACACCACAAAGCAAATTATCCACTCCCTTGTTATCTCCCAACTTGACTACTGCAATAACCTACTCACTGGCCTTCCTCTTTCCCGCCGTCGATCTGTACCTGCTGCACCTCTCTGTGAGTCCCTTCATTGGCTTCCCATTCACAGCAGAATTAAATTCAAAATTCTAACCCTTACATACAAAACTCTCACCAACGCCGCTCCCCTCTACCTATCCTCTCTAATACACAAGTATACTCCAGCCCGTCCACTAAGATCCAACAATGACCTGCTCCTTGCATCCGCAACTATCACCTCCTCTCATGCTAGACTGCAGGACTTCTGTCGTGCAGCACCTACCCTCTGGAACGCTCTCCCTCGTGCTGTCAGGCTTTGCCCTAATCTTTCTTCCTTTAAATGCTCCCTGAAGACTTTTCTGTTCAGGGAAGCCTACCACCCAACTCAATAATAAATTAATTTCACTTACCTAAACATTTCCCTCATCTAACTCTGTATTAACATCCTTCTCAATCTTGCAGTCCTCACCTCCTGTTTCTCGACCTCACCCTTCTAGATTGTAAGTTCCCACTGGAATAGGGCCCTCAATCCCTCCTGTATGTGTTTGTAAATTTTGTCCTGTATTTTACAAGTCTTGTATTGTTTTATCTAAATGAATTGTATCCATGGACAGCGCTGCGGAATATGTTGGCGCTTAATAAATAAAGTATAATAATAATAACAATCTTATTCTTTATTGTAGTATCTATTACATGCAGTTATATGAAAATGAGTGTATACTGTCCCATTAAGTTAAGCCCTAAGGTATATTCTAGGTTAGATGTATCCATATGTAATTAGATTTATCCTCTAAGAAGCACTCAGTAGTAATATCCTCCTCATTTTTAGTTATATTAGAAAAGTAGCTTACCCTCCTCAAAGTAGAGAGGCCACTCTTGGGTCTCAGTGAACCAGACAATAACTGTATATAGGAGGGAAGCATATTCAATAACAATGAAATAGTAATTTGAAAATCTTTATTTTTAAACAATATATTTTAACTATACATCTCCTTGAAATAAAATTAAACAACTAGCAAAATGTTATCCCCAAAATGATATACAAAAATTATATTTTTAACTAAAGGGGGCTTTTGTAGGAGATGAGAGAAAAATAAAAAGTAGGGTTTTCCAATTATATACGACCATAGGATACATTTTCCTGAGTTCAACAAGTAAACTATAGGGGGGTGGGAGGGGAGGGTCAGAGCTAAAAGTAGACAGATTTGGGAGACTTAGTAGAATAGGAGCAATTAAATACAATAAAATATTAGATTCAGGGTATCTATCATCTAAGAGACACCGGTATGCCAGTATAAAACTCAGTGGTACCTTCACTAACTTGGTTACAACATGTAATGTGGTATATATTAGGTAGTATAGAAGAATCCAATAATGTAAAAGTTTAAATTATCAACTTTCATCATGGAATATGGGAGAACTAGAAATGCACATGATATAGGCCACTAAAGCCACTTGCTATCTTCATAAAGAGATATCACAGAAATGAGATTAACTTCCTAACATATATAAAAAACAAACAAATTAATTCCGTCTTGCATATAGGTCTATAGCTAAACTTTGACTGCCATCTAGTGGTGAGAGTTTGAATTTATGCTGCATCTCAAAATAATTCACCACTAATCCTCTATCTGCTATTGTATGTACTTCTAGAATTTTCAAACTGGGTGAAAAGTAGATTATACCCGAGTGTAAATATAGAATTCCCTTGAGGTGTTGTATAGTTTTGCAGTTATAACATAATATCACTCCCTAACATGTATAGTAAAATAACAATGTAGTTGGTAATCTTATGGGGGTTTAGGTGCAGCAAGCAACAAAATCCTGGGGGAACTCCATCCAACCCTGTATTTGCGCATACATACTGGACTAAACATATGCTAACATATTAAATATAGGCCTTCCATAAAAAGCTTGCATATATCTTAACACATAAAGCAAAAAGACTATAGGCATGTATTAATCTCATTACATTATACACACAGCTAGTGTAGAACGGGGAGAGAGGTAAACAAAGCTTAGTGAGAAAAGGTTAAACCATATGTGATAGTTAATTGTATAGTCTCTTGTAAAAGTTACAGAGATGTCTGTAAACCTAGCACTTCAGACCTCAAAGTCGACATGGAAAATTCGAGTTAATGGATAGAATTATCTCAGATTGAAAATATATACAAACAGCATAATCCATACCCGTATCTAATACCTCAAGAGAAAAATATATATATATAGTAGTACTATCAAGGTTTTTTATATTGGTTTAGCAGAAACTGACAACCATGTATAAAGATATATAACCTTAAAGGGACAGTTTACTCAAAAAAATTCTACCATTGAATTTGTTCCCAATGATCCACTTTACCTGCTGGAGTGTATTAAATTGTTTACAAGTATTTCCATTACACTTATATTGGCATTTTAAATAGTTTATTTAGCCTGTGGTATCCCCACCCATCCTGAAAATTTTTGGCCTTAATGCCAAGCTGTGTTAACACAGCGAGTAGAAGAAATTACACTTCCAGTGGGTTATAGAAGAGATATGGTAATAAAATGTTAATTTTCCATTGTTCTCTCCAAGTATTGGTGATTGGTTTACAGACAGATATAAGATAAAGAAGGAGGTATATGTACACAATGTGATAAGGTAATGAGATCTGATTATACCTACAAGCTTAACCCATTTTATTAGGTTGTGGCTTCAAAACACTAAGGCCTAGATTTAGAGTTCGGCGGTAGCCGTCAAAACCAGCGTTAGAGGCTCCTAACGCTGGTTTTGGCCGCCCGCTGGTATTTGGAGTCAGTGATTAAAGGGTCTAACGCTCACTTTACAGCCGCGACTTTTCCATACCGCAGATCCCCCTACGCCATTTGCGTAGCCTATCTTTTCAATGGGATCTTTCTAACGCTGGTATTTAGAGTCGTTTCTGCAGTGAGCGTTAGAGCTCTAACGACAAGATTCCAGCCGCCTGAAAAAAGCAGGAGCTAAGAGCTTTCTGGCTAACGCCGGTTTATAAAGCTCTTAACTACTGTACCCTAAACTACACTAACACCCATAAACTACCTATGTACCCCTAAACCGAGGTCCCCCCACATCGCCGCCACTCGATTAAAATTTTTAACCCCTAATCTGCCGACCGCCACCTACGTTATACTTATGTACCCCTAATCTGCTGCCCCTAACCCCGCCGACCCCTATATTATATTTATTAACCCCTAACTTGCCCCACACAACGTCGCCGCAAGCTACTTAAAATAATTAACCCCTAATCTTCCGACCGCAAATCGCCGCCACCTACGTTATCCCTATGTACCCCTAATCTTCTGCCCCTAACATCGCCGACCCCTATGTTATATTTATTAACCCCTAATCTGCCCCCCACAACGTCGCCGACACCTACCTACACTCATTAACCCCTAATCTGCCGAGCGGACCTGAGCGCTACTATAATAAAGTTATTAACCCCTAATCCGCCTCACTAACCCTATCATAAATAGTATTAACCCCTAATCTGCCCTCCCTAACATCGCCGACACCTACCTTCAATTATTAACCCCTAATCTGCCGACCGGAGCTCACCGCTATTCTAATAAATGTATTAACCCCTAAAGCTAAGTCTAACCCTAACACTATCACCCCCCTAAGTTAAATATAATTTTTATCTAACGAAATAAATTAACTCTTATTAAATAAATGATTCCTATTTAAAGCTAAATACTTACCTGTAAAATAAATCCTAATATAGCTACAATATAAATTATAATTATATTATAGCTATTTTAGGATTAATATTTATTTTACAGGTAACTTTGTATTTATTTTAACCAGGTACAATAGCTATTAAATAGTTAAGAACTATTTAATAGTTACCTAGTTAAAATAATTACAAATTTACCTGTAAAATAAATCCTAACCTAAGTTATAATTAAACCTAACACTACCCTATCAATAAAATAATTAAATAAACTACCTACAATTACCTACAATTAACCTAACACTACACTATCAATAAATTAATTAAACACAATTGCTACAAATAAATACAATTAAATAAACTATCTAAAGTACAAAAAATAAAAAAGAACTAAGTTACAGAAAATAAAAAAATATTTACAAACATAAGAAAAATATTACAACAATTTTAAACTAATTACACCTACTCTAAGCCCCCTAATAAAATAACAAAGACCCCCAAAATAAAAAATTCCCTACCCTATTCTAAAATACAAAAGTTACAAGCTCTTTTACCTTACCAGCCCTGAACAGGGCCCTTTGCGGGGCATGCCCCAAGAATTTCAGCTCTTTTGCCTGTAAAAAAAAACATACAATACCCCCCCCCCAACATTACAACCCACCACCCACATACCCCTAATCTAACCCAAACCCCCCTTAAATAAACCTAACACTAAGCCCCTGATGATCTTCCTACCTTGTCTTCACCATGCCAGGTTCACCGATCCGTCCTGGCTCCAAGATCTTCATCCAACCCAAGCGGGGGTTGGCGATCCATAATCCGGTGCTCCAAAGTCTTCCTCCTATCCGGCAAGAAGAGGACATCCGGACCGGCAAACATCTTCTCCAAGCGGCATCTTCTATGTTCTTCCATCCGATGACGACCGGCTCCATCTTGAAGACCTCCAGCGCGGATCCATCCTCTTCTTCCGACGACTAGACGACGAATGACGGTTCCTTTAAGGGACGTCATCCAAGATGGCGTCCCTCGAATTCCGATTGGCTGATAGGATTCTATCAGCCAATCGGAATTAAGGTAGGAATTTTCTGATTGGCTGATGGAATCAGCCAATCAGAATCAAGTTCAATCCGATTGGCTGATCCAATCAGCCAATCAGATTGAGCTCGCATTCTATTGGCTGATCGGAACAGCCAATAGAATGCAAGCTCAATCTGATTGGCTGATTGGATCAGCCAATCGGATTGAACTTGATTCTGATTGGCTGATTCCATCAGCCAATCAGAAAATTCCTACCTTAATTCCGATTGGCTGATAGAATCCTATCAGCCAATCGGAATTCGAGGGACGCCATCTTGGATGACGTCCCTTAAAGGAACCGTCATTCGTCGTCTAGTCGTCGGAAGAAGAGGATGGATCCGCGCTGGAGGTCTTCAAGATGGAGCCGGTCGTCATCGGATGGAAGAACATAGAAGATGCCGCTTGGAGAAGATGTTTGCCGGTCCGGATGTCCTCTTCTTGCCGGATAGGAGGAAGACTTTGGAGCACCGGATTATGGATCGCCAACCCCCGCTTGGGTTGGATGAAGATCTTGGAGCCAGGACGGATCGGTGAACCTGGCATGGTGAAGACATGGTAGGAAGATCATCAGGGGCTTAGTGTTAGGTTTATTTAAGGGGGGTTTGGGTTAGATTAGGGGTATGTGGGTGGTGGGTTGTAATGTTGGGGGGGGGGTATTGTATGTTTTTTTTTACAGGCAAAAGAGCTGAAATTCTTGGGGCATGCCCCGCAAAGGGCCCTGTTCAGGGCTGGTAAGGTAAAAGAGCTTGTAATTTTTGTATTTTAGAATAGGGTAGGGAATTTTTTATTTTGGGGGTCTTTGTTATTTTATTAGGGGGCTTAGAGTAGGTGTAATTAGTTTAAAATTGTTGTAATATTTTTCTTATGTTTGTAAATATTTTTTTATTTTCTGTAACTTAGTTCTTTTTTATTTTTTGTACTTTAGATAGTTTATTTAATTGTATTTATTTGTAGCAATTGTGTTTAATTAATTTATTGATAGTGTAGTGTTAGGTTAATTGTAGGTAATTGTAGGTAGTTTATTTAATTATTTTATTGATAGGGTAGTGTTAGGTTTAATTATAACTTAGGTTAGGATTTATTTTACAGGTAAATTTGTAATTATTTTAACTAGGTAACTATTAAATAGTTCTTAACTATTTAATAGCTATTGTACCTGGTTAAAATAAATACAAAGTTACCTGTAAAATAAATATTAATCCTAAAATAGCTATAATATAAATGTAATTTATATTGTAGCTATATTAGGATTTATTTTACAGGTAAGTATTTAGCTTTAAATAGGAATCATTTATTTAATAAGAGTTAATTTATTTCGTTAGATAAAAATTATATTTAACTTAGGGGGGTGTTAGTGTTAGGGTTAGACTTAGCTTTAGGGGTTAATACATTTATTAGAATAGCGGTGAGCTCCGGTCGGCAGATTAGGGGTTAATAATTGAAGGTAGGTGTCGGCGATGTTAGGGAGGGCAGATTAGGGGTTAATACTATTTATGATAGGGTTAGTGAGGCGGATTAGGGGTTAATAACTTTATTATAGTAGCGCTCAGGTCCGCTCGGCAGATTAGGGGTTAATAAGTGTAGGTAGGTGTCGGCGACGTTGTGGGGGGCAGATTAGGGGTTAATAAATATAACATAGGGGTCGGCGATGTTAGGGCAGCAGATTAGGGGTACATAGGGATAACGTAGGTGGCGGCGGTTTACGGAGCGGCAGATTAGGGGTTAAAAGTGTAATGCAGGGGTCAGCGATAGCGGGGGCGACAGATTAGAGGTTAATAAGTGTAAGGTTAGGGGTGTTTAGACTCCGGGTACATGTTAGAGTGTTAGGTGCAGACGTAGGAAGTGTTTCCCCATAGGAAACAATGGGGCTGCGTTAGGAGCTGAACGCTGCTTTTTTGCAGGTGTTAGGTTTTTTTTCAGCTCAAACAGCCCCATTGTTTCCTATGGGAGAATCGTGCACGAGCATGTTTTTGAGGCCGGCCGCGTCCGTAAGCAACTCTGGTATCGAGAGTTGTATTTGCGGTAAAAATGCTCTACGCTCCTTTTTTGGAGCCTAACGCAGCATTTGTTTGAACTCTCGATACCAGAGTTAAATTTATGGTGCGGCCAGAAAAAAACCCGCGGAGCGTTAACAGCCCTTTTACCGCCAAACTCCAAATCTAGCCGTAGATCAGCTAATTCATATACACAAATAAGCCTTAAAAAAGCAAATCTCATACATTTTATACTCTGCAGCTGGTAAAAAAAGTAATTGGAAACACATTAAAGGAAAAACAATTTTATAGTATACTGTCCCTTTAAGCTTATACATAACAAAAGCATAAGCGTTCCCCTGAAGTGATATATCAGAAAGCAGAAAATATTGGGAAATTAATTTTATATACATGTTCTAAAGAGAGAGGGTATATGCGTGCAGAAAGTCAGTAACTATTCATATTATGTGTGAGCTGTGAGTGTTCCATTAAATCTCAATCGCATAGTTCTCATATAGACCAACACTTTAAAGATCGTTTCAACATACAGGCATATATACAAAGCACAAGAGAGATAACAACAACTGATCAAAGATCATCAGTATCGTTGCTACACTATCAAAGAGATATGTCAAAAGCATTAACCCACTCCTGATGTTCGCACCAAGAGCTCAGAACCTATAGTAGCCACAAGCTGTAGTGAAATTGGACTCTGATAATAGAATAGTCCTGTAGGAGCAGGGCAGGAATAGTTGGCGGAGCTGAGTTTTCCACAATAGGTAAGGAAAAGTCTTGATAAGGAAACTTCTCCATTCATATAATGTTGCTCCCAGTGCTTCATTTACCTTCTGCTCCTATAACAGCTGTCTAGGAGCCCACCGGTTTAGTGTACAATAGATGACATGGAGACCATAGTCCACAGGAACTTTAAGTGTAAGATGAGACTTCGTCCCCACTGCGATTGGCCGCCTCTGGGCAGATACCAATGCCTTCACTCCGTAACCAGGAGATATAATTAAGGTCTACTCCATGTCCTGATGTCCTGTAGTTGGGGCAGATTTATACCATGCCTGTTCCATCTCGCTCTGTATTGGGAGTGCATCCAATTTGATTGGGCATTCTTGAATATCTGCATTCCTAGGTAGCATATGATCTAGCAATGACTGTCGCTCTTCCTGATCTGCCATGTTGCATGCACTTTTTAATTCAACATTAAAGTGATGTATAAGGCGTTGAAAATGATAATCCAACTGCTAGAGCGGTAACCAGGGTGGTACTACTGAGCGCCATCATACCTCAAGCATTTTTCTAGTCCTAAATTCTTCTTTTATACTTTGCTTGCTCCTATCATACTCAGAAATAGTGGTAAGAAAATTCTATAGCTCTCTCTCTGCTTTTTCCCAGCAACCTTTGTGGGGGTTATGCGGCAGCTTAGGCTCTGAAAGCAGCAAGATGAAAAAAATATCGCCTACAGCTTGTTAACAATATATTCTGCTGTCTCGTGAACCTAACGGAGAACATAGTTCAGTCAAATGAGCACAGCTATAGCTCCAAAAATCTCCAAAAGTTGTGGTAGTGTAGGTTTCTTATGTGGCTCTTAATTACAATCTTGAAAAGATGTAGAAATAGTGTAGAAATATGTAGAAGATCCTCTAAAATCTATGTTTGGAGCAGGAGCTCCTGCAGTGCACGTCCTGCCGCAATGGTAGTCGGCTCCGTCCTCGTTTTATACTATTTTTTAATATTTTTGTATAAATAGTACCTAATACTTTAGTATACACAGTACCATCCGAAAGATAGTACAGTACAGAAATGCTGTTTTAACTAAACATAGACTATTATTTGCATTTTAGAAAAAAATAGAAAAAACAAAAAAACAGATACAGGCAGAGACAAATTGTATTTTCTTAATTTTATTTGTTTTAAAAAATATTAATTAAAAAGTTAGGACTTCAGAATAAGTTTGGATTTTTGTATTCCGGATTTGGAAATGTGTACCTGTAATAAAACCAGTAGGATTTTTAATGCAGTTAATATAATCCAAATATTTGTTTGAACTCGTGAAAGAACTGAATAAATGAAGCATAAAATAAACTTTCTATGTAAAAGTATTAATGGAATATACTACACAGACAATATTTAAACATTTTTACACATTAAAAAAAGACACGTGATAGCTATACTTGTGATGCTGCAGATATGCTCTAAAATGGAGTTTGACCCTTCCCTTTTACTTTTTGTAAAATAATAAGATATTGTTCCTAAATTTTGGGAGCTTTCAAAATAATTTTTGACTTTGGACTGATAATTGTACTGTTATTATAACATTTACATCTGTTTCCTATCAGTGGGATATGTTATTTTAGATTGATTTTATTTATAAATGTTTTTTACTCCCTCTAATTGTTATCTTTTCATAATAAAAGTATTTATAATAGTTTATACCCTACACTGACTTATTGGTTTTACAGATCGAAGTATGTGCTATCTAGATGTCTGCTTTTTCCTTAAATAATAAATTTGTATTTTTCTTGGTACCGTTGCACACTCTTCTCCGGAGACATACAAAGTTGTTCAATTCAGCATTGATAATAGCTGTCACTACTCTCTGGAACCTTAAGTTGCAGATGAATCTCTAGTTTGCGAAGAACCCTCAGAGGAAATAGACAGCCTACATTATAGTGTAAACTACAGTATATAATGTTAAATGGTAGACTAAATGAAAGTAATTAGAAGGAACAACGCCACAGTAATATTGCTCAACTCATTTCAATAGTTTTTGCCTTCTCTTTCAAGAGCAATATCTTTTTCACCAAAAGAGCTACATCACTTTTTGCAATGGTAGATATTATTTAGCTAGTACAAATTTGACCAATCAGAACCCAAGAAGAAAGGTTTGCAATGATCATTAACACCTGCTTATGAAAATAAATAAAATACTTTTAAGTAAATTCAAATGTACAAAACCAGAAACAAATAAATTTACATAAATAGTATCAGAACATTGCCATCTTAAAAATCTGCATAAAGCTATGTTGTTATTAGATTACTACGCAAATAAATGTGCCTATATAAAATTTTTCTTTCTCTGTAAAATTGAGTGCATACGTCTAAAGGAAAATACATTGCTTATAACATGATGTGGAATCACTTTACACCTTAAACATGACAAAGGGGGTCATGCAATAGAATATTTCCTCAGTATGGAGTCAAGTGATAAACAGGAAAGAAATGGCTTTATAGTGCGCTTATTGAAATTTGTCCAAGAACAACATTTTTTTTGCGTTCAATGATCGCTTTTACCTACAGATACAGGGGACCGCAATGGGTTCCTCATGTGCACCAACATGCAAATATATATCTTGGGTGGTGGGAGAGAGAAATTGTCTTTGGAGATACTCTCTGAATATATGGAAAACATCTTACTCTGGGTCAGATATATAGATGATTTATTCATAATTTAGAACAATAGTGAGGTGTTGTTTAAAAGATTTATTGATACACTGAAGTAACATACCAAACGAGCAACACTGAAGTGGTAAATTTTGGATGTAAAAATATACAAGGATGAGAAAGGTCAACTAAATACAGACTTGCATAGAAAGACAACTGCAACAAATTCCATTTTAGAATATACATGTTGTCATTCTTGGCCCACAAAAAAGGCAATAAAAGGGTGAATTCTTAAGACTTAGAAGAAATTGTTCTGATTTCAAGGTTTTCCTTAAGAGGGCGAAATAATTGAGAAACAGATTGAAGATGAGGGAGTATACTTTGTAAGGAAATTACGATAGCCTTCAAGAGAGCAATTCATACCCATAGACAAGAGTTACTTATGGTTAAGAAGAAGGAAAACAGGATGGATACTAAGGTCAGGTTTATTACTATATATAATGAACAATATAAAAGGATTACCAATACACTTAACAAACGTATTGGGATCCTACAGACTGATGATGATTTAAGTGAAATTGTTGGTAAACATATACCGGTCTGTTGGAAAAGAGCACCTACAATAGGTAATAAACTTGTGAGAAGCCACTTTGTGAGAAAGAAAAGGAAGAAGAACAGCATTAGAACCTTTCCATGTGGTTCATGCAGTTTCTGCCGATATATATCTAACATTACAGAAATATCTATATTTCCAAAGGGCTCAAAAAAGATACAGGATTATGCTGCAGATTAACAATGATGTATGCTACTGTATCTACAATGTAAATGCCCAAAAAGTAAGTTGGGATCACGACAAGAGAATTACAAACCAGGTTGGGGGAACACATTAACAACATAAACAATTAAAGAAGATTTTAAGAAAGACAAAACGCTAACCTCTGTTGCAAAACACAGTCTGAAAGTCTGAAAATCAGACTGTTATTTAAAAATAATCAAAACTATACATTTAAAAAAACCAAATAAAACCTGTATGGGCTATATAAAGGGATCATCTAAAAAACATTTCTGAAAAGAAAAATTTAGTGTATAATGTCCTTTTAAGGCAAAATAGCACACCATAAACTAAATAGAGAACTAAAACCGAACGCTTACTTTTAAACATTAAAGGGACACTGAACCCAAATTTTTTCTATTGTGATCAGATAGAGCATGCAATTTTAAGCAACTTTCTAATTTACTCCTATTATCAAATTATTTTAATTCTCTTGGTATCTTTATTTGAAATGCAAGAATGTAAGTTTAGATGCCGGCCCATTTTTGGTGAACACTGTGTTGTTCTTGCTGATTGGTGGGTAAATTCACCTACGAATAAACAAGTGCTTTCCATGGTTCTGAGCCAAAAAATAGCTTAGATGCCTTCTTTTTCAAATAAAGATATCAAGAGAACAAAGAAAAATTGATAATATGAGTAAATTAGAAAGTTGTTTAAAATTGCATGCTCTATCTGAATCACGAAGAAAAAATAAATAAATAACAATGTCTCTGAAGTAGTGTTGCTGTAGTGAATAGAGAACATACTTAGGTTAGCCCGTTTACAGCCAGCATCAGATTACTGTCTGGGAGACTTATGTTCAAAACATCGATTTGTACAGCAACATTATATCATTATTTATCAATATTTAGCTACTCTAACCTCACAAGGTAGCAGATTAAAGCAATACTAAATTTAATTGCCTGGTTAATACCTTAATAAAAAAAAATCTACTATTTGAATGGACAAATAAAAATGGCTCCTAAAAGGAAAAATATGTAGAAAGGGATCTCTAATAGTAGCAACTATAATACAAAACACTTATTTTCAGCAAATGGCTCTATGAATGAATGTTCAACACCAGTTAAGGAAGTCAATTCTATTTCTACCCAGTTATCCAATTTAACAACAAAAATTGGTAAGATCCAGCTTGGGTTAGAAACCATAATCCAAGAAGTGAAACATCACCCAAAGGCTCAATTTAATGGAGCAAAGAATGCAGAGGACTTTCAACTAGAGCATGAAGAAAAAATAAAATATCTAACACAACAAAATGCTGAACTAAACGTAAGAATAGAAGATTTGGAGAATAAAGCTAGACGTAACAATCTACAGATAATAGGCCTGCCAGAAAACATGAATGGAATGGCAATCCAAAAATTTGTGGAAGAAGATTTGCTGCAAATATTAATAAAACATCTTTTGAAACAGAGGAAATTTATAGAGCCAGCCCTTTCAAACCACAAGAGGAAAATAACCTGTCTTAAAGATCAAGAGCAGTAATAATAAGATTTTTGAATCTACAAGCTAAAATGGACATTATAAGAGCATAAAAGCTAAAAGGAAACAAAACATACCTGTTTGATTCACCTGAGGACGTTATAAAGTTCTTAGATTCAGAAAAATAAGAGAAATGTCTAACATATTGTGTACAAAGTTTTTTTTTAAATATGGCAAGATATCTTAATACTATTTTTAACTATTTTGTATCTTCCGTTTTTCTTCTTTTTTTTTTGTTTTCAGTGTGTACTTCTAATGATAAGCATGTATAGTTATAATATCAGATATAGGATATATCCATTTTATTTTTTTCACTATTTTATAATTTTTTTAGTGGTTTCTTTTCTTATTTAATTTGTGTTGGATTTTTACTAAGAAACTAAAATATTTCACACGTTTTAATAAGTCTTTTATGTTATAATTCACTTTTGTATACTGAAAAATTACCCAAGAAATTACTTGGGGTATGGTATAATACTCTACTGTCTATAATCACAAATGGTTAATATACTCACTTTCAATTTAAATAAAAAAAAATGAACACTATATGCAAAAACATAGAGTTGATATAGCTTGCTTACAAGAGACACATTTGACACCTAAAGAGCACACAAAACTTAAAATAAGTTGGGTTAAAGAGATTTTTTTCCTTCCTATAAAAATAATTCAAGAGGGGTGACAATATTATTTATCAAAAATATTCAACATAGAATAGTTTAGTAGATACATCATAGTGAAAGTTCAAATTGGGAAGGAAATAATTGTATTGTTTAACATATATGGCCCTAACGAACAAAATCAAGGTTTCTGGGAAAATCTAAAAAAGAAGTTACTAAGATATATGGATGGTCAACTAATTAACATAACTCCAAACCCCATATTGTATAGGAAAAGTGACCCATAAAATAGAACAAAAAAGGAACATATTCTCACTAGATTTAAATACGAAAAAGCAATAATTTGAGGCTTTGCAGGAGACCTTTGGTAGATGTTTGGCCGCTGAAAAATCCAGATGAAATTGACTTTACCTGTGTCTCTAGAAATAATAACGCCATGTCAAGGCTAGACATATTCTTAATTTTAACAGGATTGCTAAATAGAGCAAACAAAAGTTGAAATAATGGAATTCACTTTTTCAGACCATGCTCCAGTATCTATGAAAATGGACTTAAAATATAAAAAAACATAATAGATTTTATTACCCCTCTTGTCTCAATAATTCAATTAAATGTAAACAATATCTACAAAATAAATGAGAAGAATATCATTTAAATAATAGTTCTTATATAAACAATAACCAAATATATTGGGAAGCATAAAATTGGATATTATAACGTATGTAACAAGTCAGAGAAAACAACAGAAGAAACGAGAACTAAAACTCTCAAAAAGTGTGGTATTAACGTTAAGTAATTTTAAGAATAAACCAAACATTAAAAATAAACAAAAAATGTTCCTAGCAAAACAAGAGAGGGATAGTTTCTTGTAAGGGGAAACAAGAGAAAAATTAAGTCAACTTAAGGCAAGATTTTTCCGATAGGGAAATAGATCAGGGACACTTTTAGCTTCTCTAACAAATAAACAGAGATCTAGGAACTATATAAATAATATTAAATAGAAATGGCTGAACATACAAGAGCCCAGTAAATAGCCAAAGCATTTGCAGATTTTTATCAAGTTATCTACACATCACAAAAAACGGATTAATTAAGGTTAATGATTTTTGGGCAAAAATGTACCTACCGAAATTAACAGATGCCAACTAGAAATTCTAAATAAACCTATAAATTCAGAAGAGATAAATGATACAATTAATTCTCTGAAGTTAGGTAAAGCAGCCAGTCCGGATGGGCTTCCGGACAAATTTTATAAAATATTAATTAAAAAAACAGTCCCTATTTTGTTTAAATTCTTTCATGAATATTATATAAATGGGGTTTTACCACCCCAAAATTTCAAATTAGCTAATATAATTGTTATTCCAAAATCAAATAAAGATGCCTCTCTACCACAATCATTAATCAACATGGACTATAAAATTCTAATGAAAATGTTATCACATAGATTAAAAACCAATAATACCAGACTTATTTACAATGGACTAAACATGATTTGCTCCTGGCAGATCAGATCCCCAGTCACAAATTTAAGGAAAATCTTGTATGCCATAGAAAAATATGATGTTATAGGAGGAGAGGCGTATAGTAATCAGCTGGAGGCCTTCTTAGCTCTTGATGTAGAGAAGGCCTTCAACAGAATCGAATGGCCACATCTCTTCACCTCATTAGAGAATTTTGGTTTCAAGGGAGTCTTTGGAATTTATAAAAAACATTTATACAGTTTCTATAGCATATGTCCAAATAAATGGAAAATTCTTAGAGCCAATACAGCTACAACAAGGTACTTGACAGGGATGCCCCCTATCCCCATTGTTATTTAATATTTCTTTAGAACCATTGTTAGTTATGTTAAACCAAATTAATCCAGGTATGAAGATTGGGAGATGTAAACTGAAATTGGTTGCATAGGCAGATGATTTATTATTATTTATCTCTGATCCAAAAGTACATTTAGACAATATTTTAAAAACTATAGATCATCTATCAGGCTACAAGATTAATCTTATAAAATCACAAATGCTTTGGCTATTAAAAACTTCTAAACACCTTGATCTTCCCTTTCAAGACTTATCTCTATCTATGGAATATTTAGGCATTAAGATCGATCAAAAAATTCAAAACCTTTATAAACTAAATGTGAAACCAGCTATTGTGAAAATAAAGGATAAATGAAAAGCTTGTGTGAATTTGCCATTATCTTTACATGGTAAGATCCATTTTATAAAAATGGTAATATTTCCAAGCAAAATATATACCTTACAGATGTTGCCATTAAAGATCAATACACTTGACTTATTCCAAATTGAAAAAGCCATAACATCTTTTCTATGGAATAAGAAAAATAATAGTTAAAAAAAATATGTATTTGCCATATAAAAATGGGGGAATGGTTTTACCAAATTTAGAATATTACATAGCCATACTTATGAAATACAGCCTAGATTGGCTATTAGATAAAAATAATACTTATGAATTAGATCAGGAGAGGATAGGAAACATTTGTTTGAGCTATATGTTACATAGCAAACCTATAGCGAAACCCTACATTTCCGGCAGGATATCAATTCCCCTTTAATATATGGAATAATAAAGGCTTGACATATATTTACCAATTCTTGGAGAATAAATATAGTAAAATTAAATCATTTAGGGAGATTGCTTTAATTTATGATATTCCCCCCCTCTCAAGAGTTTTACTACTCCCAGGTAACGCACTATATCAAATTTATTAGAATATATTCTGGATTATGGACGAGTTTTCCCTTCCAAGATTTATGTAAACTTGCTGATAAAAAGAAAATCAAGGTTACTCCGATTTTAACGTCTATTTACCCCCCATGTGGGAATCAAAATCTTAGGCGCATCTTCCTCTCACACCCCCTCCCCAGGTACAAAAATAAAAAGAACTACTGTATCCTGTAATAGTGGACCTATGATAATTAAATTCTGTAATGCTGTGTAATTTCGTTTTATTTTTAAGTTTCTGTTTCCATTTTTCCCCCTTGTTCATTCAATGTTTGGATGTAAAAAGGACTTCTTGCCATTATTTGATTATGTGAAAACTTTAAACTCACATGTAAGTTTGTAAGCATGAAGTACTCCTGTTCTGTATCAACTTTTTGTTGAAAATAAATAAAAGTTAAAAAAAAAAAAAATCAAGATCTGATATATACAATGCAATTCTACATAAAATAGTTGATAGGGAAACAGATAATTGTATTGATAAATGTAACAGGAACTGTAAGATAGAGATATCTAAACAAATAATTTGTACCAGCTTGAAGTTAGTGGAGAGGAATACTATATCTGCAGACCAAAGAGAATCTCAATTTAGAATTATAAATCATTACTAAATATTACCTAGGAAGGTCTCTAAATGGAGAAAGGAGATAAAAAACTGTCCCAAATGTTCGCTATTTAACCCGGACTTTATACACTATATATGGGCTTGTCCAAAGATCTATCAGTTTTGGTCTAAAGTTTCATTTTTTTTTAATCAAAAACTCTTCCATTTAGTGTGCATACTCTTTAGCAATATAAGTGGGTTGTAGCTGAGGAGCCCTCACTGTCAGTTGACGATTGTCTTGAGCAGCTATGATAACTTCGGCCAAAGGAATCGGCCCGTTCAGTTGTGAGCTCCATCATTCTGCGGTATGGTTGTGCAGTATAATGTGGTGGTAGGAGAGTCATTTGCATCACCGGGGTCCGCTTCATAAAATTGTGTGTCACGAGTCTCTTGAACTAGAGATGTCTCCCACAGGGGGACAGCCATATGTATATATAGACAGGTTGGTAGTGGCAAATGTGTCCATATTAAGGTTAGCTGTTGTATCAGGTAGAGGAGAGATTTAATCTGTACGCTTGAGTCGGGAGGCTAGCTGTTCCAAATCATGGCTAGATATTGTTTTCTCGAGTAAGGAAAGCAAGAGACTCTCTATATTTTGACAATACTTATCAAGACGCTGCATTGGGTCTTGGCTCCATGTGGCTGAGTGTGGTTGCGCCATCAAGTATTGCGGGAATTATGGTATATTTTTTATAATTGTCCAGGATTGACAAAGTAACCCATGTTACCGGGGGGGGGGGAGGGGGGTTGCTGCCTAGCAAGTAGCCGACACTGTAGGCCTCTGCTGTCCGATCCAGAACTCCACAATCACAAATACAGCAGGTGCTTCAATATGCAGGTCCTGGCAAGGTGGACTCTAAAAGTAAATCTCTAGATTCTCTATAGATGCTGTCGATTACTACTGATAGCTGGCAGATTATCAGAAAATCTTTAGGTGCTCAAGGAGATGCGACTGGTCTGGATCGCTACTTGGACAAGCCCGCAAATATCTTTTTAAACAAGTAGACTGTCCCTTTAGCTTTGCTCGAGCAAAACCAATAGCACTTTTATTTTTGTGCTTATATTTCAAGTCCAATCTTATCTAATGTTTGACACTTGTGTAAACGTATAATTTTTTGTGAATATATTAAGTTTTTTTTTTTCATTTTTAATTGCTATATTCTTTTGATATATTGCAATTAAAATTTTATTTAATTATTTTCCTTTTTTTTTTTCTTTAGATCTTTAAAAAACTCGTCCAAGACAAACATGAAACATGGGATACATTTTTGGACACAGTCATCTTTGGGTTTAATTAAAAAAAAACTAATTACAACAAAATACAGTCCATTCTTTCGGTTATTTGGAAGAGAGGCTTGCTGTCCCCCTCAAATTCCTGAGGATTTTATGGTTTGTTATTAGCTTTACATGTTCAATAATAAAACTTACTAATACACTAAACACTTTAAGCTCATTTGACTGTTCATTTCCTTAGTAATTATTTAAATATCTAAACATATAATATTCCACCAGTCTCTATATCCAGTCTTCATTACAAATACCTCATCCGAGTACATTCAGTACAAGTTTCCGTGTAACTAATTAATAGTAAAGTAATTTATGTGTAAACTCGTAATGACTTGCTATTCCAACATGGATGTATTAAGTTTCCTTTTGGATAGCATCAATGAGTGAAAGGACTGTAGGCCCCTGACAGAGCCAGATATAAATCAAAACATGATAAAACTTTTCACAGCTGACAGATGGACAGAAACAGTGGTCTCCTCAAACTATCCCCACTATAGACTATTTCTAGTGTACCTTTTAGATTGTAGAATTTGCAAAGGAAAATAAGGGATAGCTCCAGGATGAAATTAGGCACAGAATTTAAAGACAAGAGATTCATGTGTATGGCATAACAATAGGGAAAGGCAGATCTTCCCTGGGTGACACCAATCTGGCAACCACAACAAAGATGGCTGCCAGCAGTTAATTGACGGCCATGCACATCAACATGGTCATTTTGGTTGAGCAACCCACCTCAACTGATTCCTGTAGACATATACATTCACTTTCATGTCTGCCTATGTGTCTTTATCTTCCTGCAGCTCATCTCACTGATCGATGTCAGTTGCAGAGATGTGAATGTATAGGACGTTTGAATTATTTGCGTGACAGGGACATTTTGAAAGAGCAGTGAAAAATGCTTGAAAACACAATTTCACACTTTAATATCTGTTGTTTATTGTAAACTTCTAGGTAACACATGAAATGGTCTAAACAACTGTGGCCAAAGAAGAAATTTTGATGGGGTTGGATATAACCAGAAAAATATCAAAAATAGTACAAAATAACATTATGGAATCAAACCAAAAGTATTTCTTAAAAGAAATGTGAAATTGCTGCAAAGCAAAGGGGGAAAATAGATACAAAATGTATGGGACCCTTCACAATAGTGAATATTGAAGGGAAAGTGACCCACATTTAAGGACGATACAGGAAAAAAAGAGACGATACATTTTGATAATTTAAAACCATATAAAAAAACATCAAAACTTTACAATACTTCTCCAAAATCATCAGCGACAGAAACAGAATGTTTGTGTGCAGCTATCATGGAAAGACTCAGTGACTGTACAGTTGAGGAAGAGTTATCAGAGCAACTAATCTCTAAGGATGATTTTAAAAGGGAATTAAATCTCAAAGTCCACATGCTGAAGGTATATTTATATGTTCATTAATAAAAATAACCATTCTTTCCTTCGTAGTTATCCTAGAGATTTGGACGCAAATCATGGGGCATCTCCTTGTGGCAAAAATTGGGCCATACTCAGTTTTTGATGATGGCTTACTTAGTTTAAACCAAATTATTGTATTGTTAAATATGATACAGCCCATAGTATTGGAAAGTATGACAGTAATTTAAAAAACTCTACTCTCTTAATTATTTTATTTTTTTAACTAGGCAATTTACCAGTTCAAAAAAGGGCAGTATACCTAAATCCATTAGGTGGGCAAGCAAAAGAATTAAAAAATACAAAAATGTAACTAGGTAAGTTTATGTCAATAAATTTAAGATATTGAAAGAATGTTTTGAATTCTAGATGGATTTTTTTTTTTTTTACTTTAAAGTAATGTCATAAATTTTAATTATATATCCTTATTGAATGCCTGTATTTTTGGTATGCAATTTATCATTATTTGCAAATCTTTCAAAGTAATAAAGTAAAAATGTTACATTTATTACATTTATTACATTTATTAATGATTTTGATAGAGATTATTTTTGTAAAAGCACATTGGTGTCTATTCATAAATTATAAAACCACATAGTGTTTTTTGGCACTAAATAAAAATGACCTTGCTTATATATAGTCAATTTATAATGTATTTAACATTTTCTTAGCTCATGGGAACTAATTTAAGTTATGCAATGTACATTTTAAGCAGTGACGTGCGGTGAGATCAGAGACTGGTGAGACACTGGCTTCATTCTCTTGGTATCCTTTGTTGAAGGATATGCAGCAATGCACTACTGGATGCTAACTGAACACATTAAATGAGCCAACGACAAGAGCCATAGGTGTGCTTTTTAAAGGATACCAAAAGAAAAAATCTAATTAGATAACAGAAGTAAAATGTAAAGTTGTTTAATATTGTATGTTCTATCTGAAACATGAAAGCAAAATTTTGTGCTTAAGGTTCCTTTAATTATAACACACACACACACACATACACATGCTATTGGACATGCACACAATTGTACACATTTAAAAAGACAGTAAAGTAATAATTAGACTTTCATGATTTTAGACAGAACATATAACTTTCCAATTTACTTCTTTTTATTTAATTTGCTTCCTTCTCTTGTTATCCTTTGCTGAAAGGTTTATCTAGGTAAGCTCAGGAACAACAAATAATCTAGGTTATAGCTGCTGATTGTTGGCTGCATATATATACTGGTTTCAGTTAGAAACCAGTAGGGCATTGTTGCTCCTTCAACAAATGATACCAAGAGAATGAAGCAAATTTGATAATAGAAGTAAACTGGAAAGTTGTTTAAAATTGTATGTTCTACCTAAATCATGAAAGAAAAAGTTTGGCTTTCATGGCCCTTTAAGCACAAACCTACATACATACAGACACTCACATATACATACAGAAATATGCGCATACACACACATGGATGAGAAAATCATTAACAAAGATATTAACAAGATATAGTACACATAGTGTTAAGTCAGTGATATGTTAATTTAGAAGTCTGACAGGGAGGTCTAAAATTAAGGCATTTCATACCAAATACAGGGACAAGACATTTTGCTAGTGACCACGCAGAAGTGAAACATAGGTAGAAATTGTCTGCCGGGCAGTGCTTATGGGCAGCTGCTTATAAAATATTCAGCCCTCCAGCATGGCTGGAATAATTACTGGAAATTTACCATAAAAATCATACATATTTAACTTATTTAACATTGACATCTGTATTATAGAAATTACTCTACATAAATCACACTGTTCATGGTGGTGGTGGGGGGTTAACAGGTGTCCATTAGTTAAGAAGATCAGTAATATATATATATATATATATATATATATATATTTACACCAACTACATGTTAATACTTAAGTGGCAGTTGTGGCAGAACATCATTTAATAAATACCTGTGCTCTCTAAAAAAAACCCATTAAGAATTGAGACTATAGAAATAGGCATTAGCATCTTATTTCTGTTGCCATGTCAGGTAAACAAAATTACGCAAATTATGCCCAGTTACATTGTTAGTGCAGTAAGAGCTCTGTTTTATAACATTACTAGACAGGATTGTCTGTATAAATAGATCTCTATTAAAAAGATCTTATTAAGTTAATATACCATCCATCATTATTATTAATAGAGATCTATTTATACAGACAATCCTGTCTAGTAATGTTATAAAAACAGAGCTCTTATAACTTGAGACGTATTTTAACAGTGAGCAGCTCATTGTAGCATAATGACTGTGCACTGACAAAAAACAACAACTTTATTACCGGTCCTGGAATGTTGTAGATGACACTTTCAGCAGCCTAATACGGAGCAGCCCTAGACAGTCACAGCCTCCCCCACCAGCTGTAAATCAACCCTCCGTGGTGGTGTCTAAAGAGCAACTCTTTCTTCAGCATGGAGAACAGAGACGCAGCCTGCCTACAGATGCTAAACAGCAGAAGATAGTTAACCCTACGACTACCAAAGTATTGTAATGTAGATTTATTCTCTGATGTATTTTTGCACAAACTCAGCAGGTCAGGATTCTGCTCACCACAAATACATGTAGATCTATAGCGCCAGCCACCAGGATACCAACAGGGAGAACATAGACGCAACCTGCCTACAGCTGCTAAACAGCAGAAGATAGTTAACCCTATGGCTACCAAAGTAATGTAGACTTTATAATCTGACCTCTATTTTTGTCACTATTATATATCTGTGGCATTAGATATAATAACGCTACGTTTTTACCTATTGCATTGATAACACATAGGTTTGCTTATTTTATATGCTTATTTTATAAGATTTTTATTGCATTTACCAATTATGAATTTGCGTATCTTCATGTAAAGTTTTTTAAATATATACAATTTGACCGGTCAGATATTTGTATAATTGAATTGTGCTTAGGATAATAAATGTTTATATTTTAATTATTGTTTGATGGATTGACTTTGCACCATGTTTCTAGGTAAACACTTACCTTTTCTAGTAATATAGTAACCCCCTGTTGCTGGCAGCGCACTCACACCAAACTATAACACATTTCATGTCCTTTTCTTCATCTGTTTTTGGGAGCAGAAAGGTGTTTGCAGGCCCGGCGCTTGCACAAGGCAACATAGGCAAACGCCTAAGGGCGCCCCAGCAGTGGGGCGCAAATTTGGAGGGCAGTGAAAAGAAAAAAAAATTAAATATTTATTTTATTTTACTTTTTTTTTTAGACAGTGTGACTTTATCAGTGGCGGAACTTCCAGGGTCCCAAAGGACACATAAACTAACCATTTGTTGTGGCCACCGGGCCCTGGAGATCCGCCACTTGCGACAGCCCAGCAGCGCCGTTCCTACCTAACTTCCTTCTAATTCCTGGCTCTAACTTAGGCGCCTCAGTCATAAGCTCCTTAGCTCCTCCTTCTCCAACGCGCGCGGTGCTCTGAGCTCTGTTACCCTGAGTCCTGACCACTCATCTCATGCGAGCGAGCCGAATCGCCGATCATGAATGATCATCTTAATTCTTGACTTGAAGTCAGAAGTTGAAGCCCATTAGCCCAGCTGCACCCCAATAACCGACTGTCTGAGACTACACTGTCTGCGCAGCTCAGTAGTGTAACAGACAGTGTCAGTGAAACTGAAGCCGGTGTCTGTGCCGCTGGGGATGGAAGAGGGATGATTCACAATGTAACCCTGGCCCTGCCTGCAGCCCTGCTCCTTCAGCCTTCTTTCCTGGATCCTGGTGGCACTGTGAGTACCGGGTTATAAGGCATTGTCAATTGATATACATGTTAGAGTAGCGTAGGACGGAGGATGTCTGTGAGAACATGCATGTATAATAATAATAATAATTAAACTGGCTTAAATTAAGAAGTTAGCTTGGCTATGTAAGACACTGAAGGTAGACCATAGAATTAGAAATCAGAAGGAAGCAGGGTGAGTTGAGCATGTCTTGCTTTAATAAGGCAAAATAGGTGGTTACTTTTTTTTTCCATGCAGGACATCCTAAGGAAGAGCATTACACATGTAGAGACAGAAATCATGCTGTATTAGTGGCTTGTACATGCTACAATTACATTTGCCATACTGGCCATTAGCCAATTGTATTTTAGAAGTTCTATGTGGCACAGACTCCATTTTCCAGTCTCCAACCAATTGCCCCTGTGCAGAGTAATGCATGGACACTGGAAGGAGAGAAAGGAGGGGGTAATTGGCTGGAATGGATTCATGCAGGTTACAACACGGTACACACACATGTGGCAAAGTCTACACTGTTTGGCTGATTAGTTTTGTTTTAATGCCATTAGGGAACTTGAGCTGTGTCAGTGACGTGAGTACCTGCTGTGGGATGGCAAGTTATATATAGTATGTATGTATATGTGTGTGTATATATATATATATATATATATATATATATATATAGTGTGTGTGAGTATGTGTATATATATATATATATATATATATATAGTGTGTGTGAGTATGTGTATATATATATATATATATATATAGTGTGTGTGTATATATATATATATGTATGTGTATGTATATATATATATATGTATGTGTATATATATATATATGTATGTGTATATATATATATATATATATATATATATACAGTATGCATGCATGTATGTGTGTGTGTATGTATATATATATATATATATATAGTGTGTGTATATAATTATCTTTAGGGTTTTTTAGTATATCTTTTTAACATTTTGTAAAAACCAGAAATGGTATGTGGTATGTAATTGGGGGGGGGGGGGGGGGCGCGCAAAATTTATCCTCGCCTGTGTGGCCAAAAATCCTAGCACCGGCCCTGGGTGTTTGTGCAAGGGGTATTTTGCGCACCAATAAGAATCCAACACTTTTTATTATCACAGAGTCTCTCTGAATCAGGAAACAAATTTTCTAAATATTAGTTGTAAAATGGTTAAGAAGACAAAAGTGCTGTATTAATATTTTGTGTTTACACACACACACACATATATATACTGAATAGTGCAGCTAACGAATATTCAGGGAGACTAATTTCCCCTAATATTTGTTCCGCAAATTCTGACACACACCAACCAATAATTGTGGCAGGTTGAGTACAGTGTATTATGAGGGGGTGGGTCATAAATGTACAGTGTTTGGGATAATGGGTATGTCTGACCAGTTGTTTGACGTGTCTTGTTCATTTATGGGCATGTCTTGGTGGTCTATGGGTGGGGCTAAATGAATTTCTGCAAACAGAGATAAATGGCTGTCATACAAACGCCTTTCATTACAGACCAGGCACATGTTAATGACAATAAATATATGTATTTTTTCACTGATTTCAAAACCAATCTATAACATTCATTATAAGCATGTCCAGGAGGAGTTTACCTGCATAATCAATGATTTTTTCTGATCTGTGGATTTCAGCTTTGAGTTTGACTCTGTTATCTTCATCAAAAACAATTACACACAGTTGTTCTCAGCCTTTTATTCCACTTTAAGTCCAGCTTCTGGAGAAGCTGTAGGGAAGGAGATGATGCAGTTATTTGGTCAGTCTTTATGTGGAAAATGTTTAAATGAGCTATACAAACCTACTTTTTAATAGCTGGCAATGAATATGAATATGATATTCAGCATTTTTAGAAAAAATATGGATATTATGTCCTCTTAAAAATAAATAGCTCTTTTTAATCAGACCGGGAGACCACTATGTAAACCTACCAGCGTTATTGATATAGCAGGATTGCCAGGAATTCTTTTCCCCTCTTTTCCTCTTTAAAGAAGCAATGCAACGTTTTCATGAGTATATACACTTTCCATAGGTAAGTAAATATCTGCTGCTTACCTTCAATTTTTACAGCCTTCCTCTGACTGTCGGTGAACGTGCTCCAAAAGATTTCTCGGAGTCAAATGCGGACCATACTCACACAAATGTTGCTCCGATCTTTTGGCACTTCAAATCTCGACATACAGCTGTCCAAGAAAGCAAGCAGCGATCTCCTGCCCAGCTCTGTTAACAAACCGTCAACGCCACCGTAGATGCTTCAGGTCTCCACAATCTGAAAAACAGTCTGGTAAACGGGTGCCTTAAACCCATAAGTTGCAAAAAAAAAAAAAAATTATGCTTACCTGATAAATGTATTTCTTTCTTGACACGATGAGTACACGGATCATCTAATTACTATTGGGAATATCACTCCTGCCCAGCAGGAGGCAGCGGCGGCAAAGAGCACCACAGCAAAGCTGTTAAATATCACCTCCCTTCTATTCAATCCCCAGTCATTTGACTGAAGTAAAGGAGAGAAGGAAGCAACAAGGTGCAGAGGTACCTAAGGTTTATAACATAACAAAAAATATCCTGTCATCAAAACAGGGCGGGCTGTGAACTCATTGTGTCAAGAAAGAAAGAAATTTATAAGGTAAGCAATAATTTTGTTTTCTTTCTAATGACACGATGAGTCCACGGATCATCTCTTTACTATTGGGAATCAATACCCAAGCTAGAGGACACATGATAAGGGAGGGACAAGACAGGGAACCTAAACAGAATGCACCACTGCTTGAAGAACCTTTCTCCCAACGTAGGCAAAGAGAATGACTAGGGGTTGGATAGAAGGGAGGTGATATTTAACAGCTTTGCTGTGGTGCTCTTTGCCGGCTCCTGCTGGGCAGGAGTGATATTCCCAATAGTAATTTGATGATCCGTGGACTCATCGTGTCATTAGAAAGAAAATGGAAATAGTCGGTATAAAATATAAAAAGTTATTCGATTTTATTTGGTTATAATAAAACCACAGATTAGGCAGAAAAGGTCTGACGTAATCATAGAACATAATATTTTCCTTTCACTCTTGCTATTTAAAGAACCTATTGCGGTCTGATTTGATCAAACTTATCCTTTTTTTAACATTAAACATTCCGGACATAATTATTCAAACCTTTTTTCCTCATACATTTTGCAATATTCTTATACATTTAAAATAATGAATTTGTTTGTATCATAATATATCATATACAATCTATATACATTATTACAATATTTACTTTGAACGGATACATATTTCTTATATTTTGGGCTATGTACAGATAATTCATTACAAAGCGATTGATTCTCAAAATTACAGATTTTCAATGGTCATAGTTTTTAGTATAAATATAATAATTCTATATTATTTAATACAAATAATTAAATAAACTTCTCTGAGTTGTATCCTAATACATTGTTACAATAGTTATACTGAATTAATATTAGTGATACAGAACCTTGTTTTTCAAATATATATTTACAACTTCCCTGCAAAATTTCAGATATTAAGACATTTTAGTTTTTCATGTATGTCCAATGTTTTTAGGCTGTTTAATGACAATAAATAATTATATTGTTCCCTGAATTGTATCCCAGAGGTACTTTGGTACGCAATTTATAGATCCAATAGATCTCTTGTTTTGAAAGTGTTTCAAGCTTATTTCCTCCACGTTTTGGTTTTACAATCACCTCTATCACATTCCAAGAAAAGGAGTTTACATTTTGATTGTTTTTCAATAAAATGTTTTGCTAATGCAGAACATAGCCTATTGTTCTCTATGTATGTAAGATGTTATCTTATGCGCGTCCTTACGTCACGTTTTGTCATGCCAACGTATTGCCCTTTGCATTGATTACATTCTATTAGATAGATTACATATGTTGTAGCACAATTTATGCAACTTTTAACATTAAATGTCTCACCGATTGTGTAAGCTGTGAAAGTTTTAGTTACATTTATATATTCACAAGCTCTACATCTCCGGTTCCCACATCTATATGTGCCATTAGAATGAAGCCATGAGCTTGTACCTTGGGTATTGTTTTTTAACATACTTGGTTACAAAATATTACCCAATGTTTTTGCCTTTGTATTGACAAATCTACAACCTTTGTCCAAAGTAAGTTTTATGCAGGCTTTTGTCTCCATATACTATTGACAAATATTTTTTTAACAATTTTACAGATTTTCGAGTATTGATTTGAATATTGAGTTACAAATGTTATTCTGTCATCATGATTTTTTTCTTTTAGGAGCACTTTTCTATCTATTCGTTCTACTTCTTGCTCTAATTTGTTATTCAATCTCCTTGGGTAACCTCTATTTTCAAATCTATGGTTAAGTTCATCTTTTGCAATTTTGAATTTTTCTATATCTGAGCAGTTTCGCTTAACTCTCATAATTTGTCCTTTTACTACATCCTTAAAGAAATGCTTTAGGTGAGTGCTTGCTGCATGCAGTATAGCATTGTCAGCAATATAGGTCTGTCTTAAAGGGATAGTCTACACCAGAATTTTTATTGTTTTAAAAGATAGATAATCCCTTTATTACCCATTCCCCAGTTTTGCATAACCAACACAGTTATATTAATATACTTTTAACCTCTGTGATTATCTTGTATCTAAGCCTCTGCAAACTGCCCCTTTATTTCAGTTCTTTTGACAGACTTGCAGTTTAGCCAATCAGTGCCTGCTCCCAGATAACTTCACGTGCATTATTTATATGAAACACATGAACTAACACCCTCTAGTGGTGGAAAACTGTTAAAATGCATTCTGAAAAGAGGTGACCTTCAAGGTCTAAGAAATTAGCATATGAACCTCCTAGGTTAAGCTTTCAACTAAGAATACCAAGAAAGCAAAATTGGTGATAAAAGTAAATTGGAAAATTGTTTAAAATTACATGCCCTATCTGAATCATGAAAGTTTATTTTGGACTAGACTGTCCCTTTAATTCTATTTTTGGAAATATCTGCCTCTAGTATCAAATCTAGAAAACAAACTTGTTTTGTTCCATTCAGATGTTACTTTGATGTTAAACTGACTGTTATTTAAATACTCAACAAATAACTTGGCTTTCTTTTCACCACCTTTCCAGACCTCTATGAATCGTCTATTTATGACAATCTCGTTGGTGATGGGGTTTCCATCCGCAGAGAACAGGGACTGCTCCCACCACCCCATAAAGAGGTTTACTAAAGTGGGCGCAATTTTGCGCCCATAGCAGTTCCTCTTCTCTGCACATAGAAAACCCCCTCGAACATGAAATAATTGTTCTCCAATAGAAATCTGACCTCTAATAAATAATGTTTGAAACCATCACTATAACAGTGTTCACAATCCAGAAAATATTCAATGGCTCTTAAGCCATCAATTGTCAGCCAGCTATAATTATCACTCCAAATGAATTCTTCGAATATATTCAACACATGTGTTGTAAAATGCTATCCACCCACTCTGACAATGGCTCTAAAATTGAGCCTATACCTGAGATTATAAGTCTACCTTTGACATTATCAAGACCCTTTCACCAACCTCTTTATGGGGTGGTGGGGTATCGGTCCCTGTTCTCTGCGGATGGAAACCCCATCACCAACGAGATTGTCATATATAGACAATTCATAGATGATCTGATAATGGTCTGGAAAGGTGGTGAAAACAAAGCCAAGTTATTTGTTGAGTATTTAAATAGCAGTCAGTTTGAAATCAAAGTAACATCTGAATGGAACAAAACAAAAGTTTGTTTTCTAGATTTGATACTAGAGGCAGATATTTCTAAAAATAGAGTTAAGACAGACCTATATCGTAAACCCATAGCTGGCAATGCTATACTGCATGCAGCAAGCAATCACCCAAAGCATGTCTTTAAGGGGATAGTAACAGGACAAATGATGAGAGTTAAGTGAAACTGCTCAGCTATAGAAAAATTCAAAATTGCAAAAGATGAACTTAACTCTAGATTTGAAAATAGAGCTTACCCAAGGAGATTAATTACCAAAGTAGAGCAAGAAGTAGAACAAATAGATAGAAAAGTGCTCCTAAAAGAAGAGTGTAAAAAATCATGATGACAGAATGACAGAATAACATTTCTAACTAAATATTCAAATGAATACTCTAAAATCTGTAAAATTGTTAAATATAAAAAAAAATATTTGCCAATAGTATATGGAGACAAAAGCCTACATAAAACTTTGGACAAAGGGTGTATATATGTAACTAAAACTTTCACAGCTCACACAACCGGTGAGACTTTTAATGTTAAGGGTTGCATAAATTGTGCTACAACATATGTAATCAATGCAAAGGGCAATACGTTGGCATGACAACACGTGACGTAAGGATGCGCATAAGAGAACATCTTACATAGAGATCAATAGGCCATCTTGTGCATTAGCGAAACATTTTATTGAAAAACAATCAAAATTTAAACTCCTTTTCTTGGAATGCGATAGAGGTGATTGTAAAACCGAAACGTGGAGGAAATAAGCTTGAAACACTATCAAAACAAGAGATCTATTGGATCTATAAATTGCATACCCAAGTACCTCTGGAATATAATTCAGAGAACAATATCATTATTGGCATTTAACAGCCTAAAGACTCACATACATGAGAAACTAAAATATCTGTAATCTTGTGAATCAATCATTTTGTAGGAAACAAGTTGTGAATATATATTTGAAAAACAAGGTTATGTATCACTTTAATATTAATTCAGTATAAATATTGTAACAATGTATTAGGATACAACTCAGAGAAGTTTATTTAATTATTTATATTCAATAATCTAGAATTATTATATTTATACTAAAAACTATGACCGTTAAATATCTGTAATCTTGAGAATCAATAGCTTTCTAATGAATTATCTGTACATAGCCCAAAATATGAGAAATATGTATCCGTTCAAAGTAAATATTTTAATATTGTATATAGATTGTATATGATATATTATGATACAAACAAATTAATTATTTGAAATGTATAAGAATATTGCAAAATGTTTGAGGAAAAAGGTTTGAATAATTATGTCCGGTATGTTTAGAGTTAAAAAAAGAGGATATGTTTGATCAAATCAGACCGCAAAGGATGCTTTAAATAGCAAGAGTGAAAGGAAAACATTATGGTCTATGATTACGGCAAACATGGATGCCGAAACACGTCAGTCCTTTTCTGCCTAATCTGTGGTTTTATTATGACCAAAATTTTAAAATGCAAAATAAAATCGAATAACGTTTTATATTTTATACCGCCTATTTCCATTTTTTCTTTAAATATCAGCATTTTTAGCTTGTTTCCATATAAATGTCTTTTCTTTCTAATGACACAATGAGTCCACGGATCATCTAATTACTAATGGGATATAGCACTCCTGCCCAGCAGAAGGCGGCAAATAGCACCACAGCAAAGCTGTTATATATCACCTCCCTTCCCTCCCACCCCAGTAATTCTCTTTGCCTGTGTTAGAGCAAGGAAGTGGTAAAGTTAGGTGTTAGTAAAAGATTCTTCAATCAAGAGTTTTTTTTTTTTTGAGCAGTACAAGCTTGTGCTGCTTTGTCCTAGGGTGTAGCCGTAGTCCACATCAATTTCTTCAGTAGGTCAGTGGTGGCTTTAGAGCAATGGGAACTTGTGGGACAATTCTCACTATGCCTCCCATATAGTTTATGCTGCAGAAGTGCTGACTTATTTATTTCTGGGGAAGAAGCACTTTGAAAAAGTGGGCACTTTATTCAAAGACAAGGTAAAGACAAAATAAGGACTAATTTAAGGCAAAGCACTTTATATTAAAGGGACATTTACTCTCTCCTATACTGGAGAGGACTTTCAGACAGCAGGTTATGCAGGCACTGGGGCTGAGAATAGTCTGCTTGGCTGTACATACTGGTGGTTTCACTTCTCTCGGCGGTTAAAATATAAATCAATATGTTGACCGAGAGATTGTTATTTTGAGACGCCCACAAGGGTCGGAGCTAAGCGAGGCGGCAATTTCCATTGCGCGCCACTTTCTTCCGAGAGTGGAGGAGACAGGAATCAAGGGGTTGTCTAGAAACGCATGATTTTCTCAAAGCATGCATTTCTAGGACCGAAAA
The DNA here is from genome assembly GCF_027579735.1 of Bombina bombina. NCBI lineage: Eukaryota > Metazoa > Chordata > Amphibia > Anura > Bombinatoridae > Bombina > Bombina bombina. The sequence goes on along the minus strand of NC_069505.1, from coordinate 347,936,329 downwards.
ATGGCTCATCTTGTCTGCTGCTGGAGTCCGGATCGTTTGGCTACTAAGAGGGTCTAACTCCAATGTCTGCAGGGCAGGTAGGCACCTCAGCAAAGAAGCTGAGGTGTAGAGGAGGCGTTTATTTTAATTTATTTAGCTTAATACCGCTTTCTGCAGTTTTAAGTAAAAAAGGTGCGGTTTAAAATTTAAAGAGACAGTAACGTTTTTCTCAATCTTATTTTTTATTAAAAAATTGAGAATATTATTGCTAATTTGATCCTTTGTGAGTCAGAATGGACCAAGAGGCTTTGCAAAGTGTCACTTGTTCTTTGTGTTTTGATGCCAATGTGGAACCACCAATCCCTTTCTGTTCCTCATGTATTGAGAGGACTTTAAACTATAAGGATAGACTTTTTTCAACATTTCTTTCAACATTTTCCAAGATGGATGTTGTTCAGGAGTCTAATGACAATGTTCAATATATGCTGCAGCTTTCTCCTCAAGCGTCCCAAAGTTTACCGCCCACACATGCAGTTCCCTGCAATTCCTCTTTAATTTCTCCTGGGGTTACGTTGCAAGACATTGCTTCTCTCATGTCTTCTGCAGTTTCTGATGCATTGTCTGCTTTTCCCATGTTGCAGGGAAAACGTAAGAGGAAAAACAAACACTTATTAAGCGAGGTTTCTGATGCAGTTGTAGCTATTTTGAATGCCCCCTCCCAGAAGCCTGAAGAGGAGGATACTTCGGTAGCACCTGAAGGTGAAATTTCAGGTTCTGACAGTATAATTCCTCTTGCTGACACTGAAGTTGTATCTTTCAGGTTTAAGCTAGAACACCTCCGTCTGTTACTCAAGGAGGTTTTAGCTACATTGGACGACAGCGACACCACGGTCGTAGTTAATCCTACGAAATCCAGTAAGCTAAACAAATATTTTGGTGTACCTTCCTTGGTGGAGGTTTTTCCTGTACCTGATCGAGCTACTGAGATCATTGCTAAGGAATGGGAGAGACCGGGTATCCCTTCTTCTCTATTTCCTATTTTTAAAAAGATGTTTCCCATAGCGGACTCTATCAAGGATTCTTGGCAAACAGTACCCAAGGTGGAAGGGGCAGTTTCCACTCTGGTAAGAGAACTATCATCCCCATAGAGGATAGTTGTGCCTTTAAGGATCCTATGGATAAAAAAATTAGAGGGGTTACTCAAGAAAAATATGTACACCAGGGTTTACAATGGCAACCTGCAGTGTGCATTGCTACCGTCACTAGTGCGGCGGCATATTGGTTTGATGCGTTGTCTGATGCTATTGGGACAGATTCTCCCCTTGATGAGATTCAGTACAGGATAAAAGCCCTTAAGTTGGCTAATTCCTTTATTACTGATGCTTCCCTACAGGTTATCAAGCTGGGAGCAAAGATTTCCGTTTTTGCTGTACTAGCCCGCAGAGCTTTATGGTTAAAGTCTTGGTCTGCGGATGTATCATCTAAGTCTAAACTATTAGTGATTAATTACAAGGGGAAGACCTTGTTCGGACTGGGCTTATCGGAAATAATATCTGATATTACGGGAGGAAAGGGTCATCTTCTTCCTCAGGATAAGAGAAACAAACAAAAAGGAAGTCAGAGTAATTTTTGTTCCTTTCGAAATTTCAAAGGAAATTCTTCAGCTTCCTCTTCCAAGCAAGAACAGTCCAAACCTTCCTGGATACCCAATCAGTCTTGGAACAGGGGAAAACAATCCAAAAAGCCTACTGTGGATTCAAAATCTGCATGAAGGGACTGCCCCCGATCCGGGACCGGCTTTCCTTTTTCACTCAGGCTTGGGTTCGAGATGTTCAGGATCCCTGGGCAGTAGACATAGTGTCCCAGGGATACAAACTAGAGTTCAAGAATTTTCCTCCCAGAGGCAGGTTTCTGCTTTCAAAATTATCTGTAGACCATACAAAGAGAGAGGCGTTCTTACGCTGTGTAGAGGACCTCTCCGACCTGGGAGTGATAGCCCCTGTTCCGATAAAAGTATGGGGTCTAGGTTTTTACTCAATCTGTTTGTAGTTCCAAAGGAGGTAACCTTCAGACCGAGTCCAAACAAATTCCTCAGAGTACCGTCCTTCAAGATGGAAACTTTATTCCATTCTTCCTTTGGTCCAAGAGGGTCAATTTATGACAACGGTGGATTTAAAGGACGCGTACTTGCATGTTCCCATACACAGGGATCATCACAAGTTTCTAAGGTTTGCATTTCTAGACAAACACTTCCAATCCGTGGCTCTTCTTTTCGGCCTGGCTACAGCTCCCAGAATTTTCTCAAAGTTTCTGGGATCCCTGTTGGCGGTGTTCCGATTGCAGGGCATTGCAGTTGTGCCCTATCTGGACGACATTCTGGTTCAGGTGCCATCCTTTCAACAAGCAAGATCCCACACAGAAATGTTATATTTCCTGCGATCTCACAAATGGAAGGTGAATTTGGAAAAGAGTTACTAAGTTCCAAATACAAGGGTAACCTTCTTGAAAACCATAATAGATTCCATATCAATGAAAATATTTTTGACAGATGTCAGGAAATCAAAGTGGCTCAGTGTATGAAGGTAATCGGTCTGATGGTAGCGGCAATGGACATCATCCCATTTGCTCGTTTCCACTTCAGACCTCTGGAGTTGGATATACTCAGTCAGTGGAATGGAGATTATGCGGATCTGTCTCAGCGTATACAGCTGAAGCAGGAGACAAGGGATTCTCTTCTTTGGTGGTTGTCTCAGAATCATCTCTCCCAGGAAACCTGCTTTTGCAGGTCTTCCTGGGTGATTGTGACAACAGACGCCAGCCTTCTGGGATGGGGAAGAGTCTGGGGCTCTCTAAAGGCTCAGGGACCTTGGACTCAGTCGGAGTCTGTTCTTCCCATAAATATTCTGGAGCTGAGAGTAATCTTCAATGCTCTTCTGGCCTGGCCTCAGTTAGCCTCGGCCCGGTTCATCAGGTTCCAGTCGGACAACATAACTTCAGTGGCTTACATCAACCATCAGGGAGGAAAGCAGAGTTCCTTGGACATGACAGAGGTAACCAAGATAATTCAGTGGGCAGAGACCCACAATTATTGCCTGTCAGCAATCCACATCCCAGGAGTAGACAACTGGGAGGCGGACTTCCTGAGCAGATACACCTTTCACCCGGGGGAGTGGGAACTCCATCCAGAGGTGTTTTCCAGCCTGATTTTCAGATGTGGTCAGCCGGAATTGGATCTCATGGCATCTATGCAGAATGCCAAGCTTCCGAGGTACGGAGTTGAGGTCAAGGGACCCTCAGGCGGCACTAATAGACGCCCTGGCTGTTCCTTGGAATTTCAGTTTGGCATACCTATTTCCTCTGTTTGCTCTGCTTCCTCGGGTCATAGCCCGAATCAAACAGGAGAGGGCGTCGGTGATACTCATTGCACCGGCATGGCCTCGTAGGACTTGGTATGCAGACCTGGTGGATATGTCATCTCTTCCACCTTGGAGACTTCCGTTAAGGAAGGACCTTCTACTTCAAGGGTCCTTCCTTCATCCAAATCTAGTTTCTCTGAAGCTGACTGCTTGGAGATTCAACGCTTAATTTTGTCCAGGTGTGGTTTTTCGAAATCGGTCATAGAGACCATGATTTAGGCCCGTAAACCTGTGGCTAGAAGGATCTATCACAAGATATGGCGTAAATATCTGCATTGGTGTGAATCCAAGGGCCTCTCTTGGAGTAGAGTTAGGATCCCTCGAATTGTGTCCTTTCTCCAAGAAGGGTTGGAGAAGGGTTTATCGGCAAGTTACCCAAAAGGGTCAAATATCTGCTTTGTCGATTTTGTTACACAAACGTCTGGCGGATGTACCAGACGTACAATTATTTTGTCAGGTCCTAGTCAGGATTAGGCCTGTGTTCAAGACAGTTACTCCTCCTTGGAGTCTTAATTTAGTATTGAAAGTTCTTCAAGGGGCTCCGTTTGAGCCTATGCATTCATTAGATATTAAGTTGTTATCTTGGAAAGTTTTGTTTCTTGTTGCTATTTCTTCTGCTCGTAGAGTGTCAGAGCTCTCGGCATTGCAGTGTGATTCTCCTTACCTTATTTTTCATGCGGATAAGGTAGTTTTGCATACTAAATTGGGCTTTTTACCTAAGGTGGTTTCCGACAGGAACATTAATCAGGAGATTGTTGTTCCTTCCTTGTGCCCTAATCTTCCTACTAAGAAGGAATGACTTCTGCACAATCTTGACGTGGTTCGTGCTCTAAAGTTCTATTTACAAGCGACTAAGGATGTTCGTCAGACTTCTGCCTTATTTGTGGTTTTCTCTGGAAAACCTAAGGGACAGAAAGCTACGGCTAATTCTCTTTCTTTGTGCCTGAAGAGTGTCATTCACTTTGCGTACGAAACTGCTGAACATCCTCCTGAGAGAGTTACGGCTCATTCCACCAGGGCTGTTGCTTCCTCATGGGCATTCAAAAATGAAGCAGATTTGCAAGGCTGCAACTTGGTCCTCTATTTACACTTTTTTCAAATTCTATAAATTTGATACTTTTGCCTTTGCTGAGGCCGCCTTTGGGGAAAGGTTCTTCAAGCATTGGTGCCTTCCGTTTAGGTTTCCTGTCTTGTCCCTCCCTTATCATCTGTGTACTCTAGCTTGGGTATTGAATCCCATTAGTAATTAGATGATCCGTGGACTCATCGTGTTATTAAAAAGAAAAGAAAATGTATGCTTACCTGATAAATTTCTTTCTTTCTTGACACAAGTCCACGGCCCACCCTGTTTTTTAGACAGGGTATGAGTAGGTTATAAACTTCAGACACCTTTGCACCTTGTTACTTCCTTTCTCTGTTTTCTTCGGTCGAATGACTGGGGTGGGAGGGAAGGGAGGTGATATTTAACAGCTTTGCTGTGGTGCTCTTTGCCGCCTCCTGCTGGACAGGAGTGATTTATCCCATTAGTAATTAGATGATCCGTGAACTCATCGTGTCAAGAAATAAATAAATTTATCAGGTAAGCATAAATTTTGTTTTTTTTATTAATTCAAGTCAATTGAAACTATTTAAATGGTTTGGTTGCTGCGTTTTTTCATAAGCATTATCAAATTATTTTCTCCATGTTGGGATTATTTGAATGAAGGTTCTATAGTTCAAAGATATATGTTAACTTTTTCACCTATAGCTTTGGAACTTTTTTTTTCCACCTATAGCTTTGGAACTTTTTTTTTTCACCTATAGCTTGGGAACATTTTTTTTCACCTATAGCTTGGGAACATTTTTTTTCACCTATAGCTTGGGAACATTTTTTTTCACCTATAGCTTTGGAACATTTACATTTGTTTAACTTAAATTAATGTAAATATTATAAGAATATTCAGTATTCCTTTAGAATAAATTAAATGAATACTTAATAGTGCAGCCAACGATTATTCAGGGAGACTAATTTCCCCTAATATTTGTTCCTCAAATTCTGACACACACCAACCAATAATTTTGGCAGGTTGAGTATAGTGTATTATGAGGGGGTGGGTCATGGATGTACAGTGTTTGGGATATTGGGTATGCCTGACCAGTTGTTGGACGTGTCTGGTTAATTTATGGGCATGTCTGAGTGGTCTATGGGCGGGGCTTAATGAAATTCTGCAAACAGAGATAAATGGCCAGGCACATGCTAATGACAATGTATGTATTTTTTTCACTGATTTCAAAACCAATATATAACATTCATTTATAAGCATGTCCAGGAGGAGTTTACCTGCATAATCAATATTTTTTTCTGATCTGTGGATTTCAGCTTTGCGTTTGACTTTGTCATCTTCATCAAAACAATAACCCACAGTCAGCCTTTTATTCCACTTTAAGTCCAGATCTTGGAGAAGCTGTAGGGATGAAGGTGATAATTATTTGGTCAGTCTTTCCGTAAAAAATGTGTAAAGGAGCTATACAAACCTACTTTTTAATAGCTGTTGCAATGAATATGATATTCAGCATTTTTAGAAAAAATATGGATATTATGTCCTCTTAAAAATAAATAGCTCTTTTTAATCAGACCGGGAGACCACTATGGAAACCTACCAGCGTTATTGATATAGCAGGATTGCCAGGAATTCTTTTCCCCTCTCTTTCTCTTTAAAGAAGCAATGCAACGTTTTCATAAGTATATACACTTCCCATAGGTAAGTAAATATCCGCTGCTTACCTTCAATTTTTACAACTTTCCTCAGACTGTCGGTGAACGTGCTCCAAAAGATTCCTCGGAGTGATCCTTTTACATTCAAATGCGGACCATGCTCACACAAATGTTGCTCCGGTCTCTTACAACTTCAAATCTCGACATATAGCTGTCCAAGAAAGCAAGCAGCGATCTCTTGCCCGGCTCTGTAAACAAACAGTTGACACCTCCATATGTGCTTCAGGTGTCCACAATCTGACATCACAGAAAAACAGCCTGGTATACGGGTGCCTCAAACCCGTAATTTGCAAAAAAAAATGGAAATAGGCAGTATAAAATATAAAAAGTTGTTCGATTATTATTTGGCATTTTAAAAGTTTGGTTATAATAAAACCACAGATTAGGCAGAAAAGGTCTGACGCGTTTCGGCCTCCATGATTGCCGTAATCATAGACCATAATGTTTTCCATTCACTCTTGCTATTTAAAGCACCTGTTGCAGTCTGATTTGATCAAACTTATCCTCTTTTTATAACTCTAAACATTCCGGACATAATTATTCAGACCTTTTTTCCCCTCATACATTTTGCAATATTCTTATACATTTCAAATAATGAATTTGTATCATAATATATCATATACAATCTATATACATTATTACAATATTTACTTTGAACGGATACATATTTCTCATATTTTGGGCTATGTACAGATAATTCATTACAAAGCGATTGATTCTCAAAATTACAGATATTCAATGGTCATAGTTTTTAGTATAAATATAATAGTTCTAGATTATTTAATACAAATAATTAAATAAACTTCTCCTAGTTGTAGTTGTATCCTAACACATTATTACAATATTTATACTGAATTAAAGGGACACTGAACCCAATTTTTTTCTTTCGTGATTCAGATAGAGCATGCAATTTTTTTTTTTTTAGCTTTTTTTTTTTTTTTTATATACTTTATTTTCCTGGTCAGCAGTACATCACAAATTTTGAGAACATACAAAAAAGAAAAAAAGGATTATAAGAGTTAGTACAAATCAAAATACCATTTTTACAGTTATATCAAGCAATAAAACCTTATTCTCTTTGATCATTCTGCTGAGTTTTTATTTTAACATAGATAACCCCGTACGGGGTAAAAGAGGGAAAAAAAGAAAGAGGAAGAGAAGGAGAAAAAAAAAAAAAAAACCCCGGAGGGAGGGTCCCCCCTTCCCCTTACTCAGCTCCTCCTGCCCCTTTAAAAAACTGCCGTGGTTCCATATCTGCAACAACCATAATTGCCTCCTTGTCTTTGTCTCATATTTATTACCAGACACCCAATAGTACTAATTCAGAATTTCTAAACGGGAAGATCATGTCATCTATCTCAGTCTGCGTCAGGGATTTAATAAATATTGACCATTTGCCAAAAAATTGTTTAATATCAGATTCTTTATCTAAATTTGTATTCCTTTGCTCTAACAAGCATTGCTTTTTTAAACAATTTTTAATCTCTGGTATGGATGGTGTTGTTCTTAGTTTCCAGCTTTTAAAAATGAGATACCTGGTTGCGAGTATAGACAAAAAAAACACTTTATCGTTTAAATGTTGTGGATTATGTTCCTTAATGCCAAATATGATCTGTAGTTGTGTTAAATTTGACATAGGGATTTTTAGCGTTTTACTAAGCCAATACTCCAGTTTCCCCCATAGGCGCCTTATTTTAGGGCATTCCCAAATCATATGTGTTAAGTCAACCGCAGGGAGCCAACATTTTGGACATTTATTAAAACCTGAATTATGGATTTTACTACCCTTTTTAGGAGTGAAGTATGCATTATGTATAAGTTTGATGTGCATCTCCCGCCAAGTGGCTGATAATGTGACCTGAGCAACGTTTTGTATTGATTCTTGAATTAATTTAGTATCTATGTTAGAATGGGGTATCAACTAGTTCCACAGTGCAGAATTGTTGTCTATTTCCATCTCCCTTTTACTGAAATTAATCAAATTATAGCACAGAGAAATAGACCTGTGTCCATTCTTAAAAAGTATAAGCCAATTTCCAATTTACCTAGAGTCCAACTCCAGCCTCTTTCCTTCAAAAGTTATGTGGCAAAATGCCTACTTTGCAGATATGCAAAAAATTCCTTATTGTTTATTTCGAAGTCTTTTTTTAATTCATCAAAAGATTTAACACTCTTTCTCTCATTATCGATAAGCTGTTCTACTTTGCTCAAGCCCAAGTTGTTCCATTTTTTAAATATTGCAGAATTTATCCCTGCTGGGAATTTTGGATTACCCTGCAGGGGGAGAAATTGAGAGATTTTATAATTTAAAGACAGCAACTTCCCTATCTTCCACCAAGCTTTTATTGGATTAGACATATTTTTAAGTATTTTAATTTCCCCAGGTAACTCTTTAGGTGGACAGTGGATTAATGCTAGTGGGAGGTAAGGATAGCAGATATTTTCATCTAATAAGTTATCTGTTACATAGTCACTCCGGGTAATCCAGTCAGCTATCACTCTCACAAGAAAAGCATAATTGTATAAGCTTATATCGGGTAAAGCGAGACCACCATGTTCTTTTGAGAGGGACAGCTTGGACAGGGATATTCTTGATCTCCTCCCCTGCCAGATAAATGTACTAATTGCACTATTAAGCAACCTGACATCCCTTTCCAAGATAATTAATGGAGTATTCTGTAATATATATAAAAGTTTTGGCAATAAGACCATCTTAAATAAAGCTATCCTTCCAGATAAAGATATTGGGAGGGTTTGCCAGTTCCTAAGTTTCTCCCTGATATTTCCTAAAATTGGGGTAATGTTAAGGTTATACAGCTCCCCTGGTGTTGAGGGGATAAGAATTCCTAGATATTTTAATGAATCTTTCGCGAGACTAAAAGGAACATTAGGGAGAGAATTGTCATTCTTTCTGAGCCATAATAATTCAGATTTTGTCTCGTTAATTTTGTAGCCCGAGAAGGACCCAAAGCAAGCCGTTATATCTTGAAGTTTAGGGATACTATTTTGAGTATCTGAAAGATATAGTAGTAGATCATCCACATAGAGCGCAATTTTTATGATCTTATTGCCTAGTTTAATACCCGGCAGTCTATGTCTGACCATGATTGCCAGGGGTTCAATTGAGATGCCGAAGAGCAGGGGAGAGAGAGGGCACCCCTGTTGGGTGCCCCTCCCCAGGGTTATCTGTGTAGAAACAATATTGTTCACGATCAATCTTTTGTAGGGTTCTTTATATAAGTTCATAATAAATTTAAGAAATCCTCCCCTAAAGCCAAAATTGATTAGTGAAGTAAACAGATGATCGTAATGGATTGAGTCAAACGCTTTCTCAGCGTCTAAGGAGAGGATGGCTAGGTCTGGGGTCCCCCCCCTCCCCCCCACTCCCCGACATCTCCTTAGTCCTAAAATATTCAGCAACCGCCAAGGCTTCTCTAATCTTTGCTGTCGAGTTTATTTTATATAAGAATCCAGCTTGGTCTGGATGAATAATATTGGTAAGTAACGGCTGTAGTCTCCTAGCAATGATGGAACACAAAATTTTATAATCTCCATTTAACAGAGCTATGGGTCTGTATGATTCTTTAAATTTGTTGGATCCTTCCCGGGCTTCAAGATCAAGATAGTGTTAGAAGCAGAGAAAGAGGCCGCCACTGGATCTCCCCTAATAAACATACTATTATATAGATTGTTAAGATATGGTGTAATCTCAGTACTCATAATTTTATAGAATTCGTTTGGTAAACTATCTGGGCCTGGTGCTTTATTCAAAGGGAAATCTGTAATGATCTTTGTGACTTCTGATTCCGTAATTGGGGCATTGAGAAGATCAGCCATTTCAGTTGAAATTTTAGGATACGAAATTTCGTTCCAGAATTGCATTGCCTGCTCCAGGTCTGAAGTCCTGGAGGAATAGAGATCCTGATAATATTTAGTAAATACCTCAGCAATTTCCTCTGTCTTCTCTAAAGAAATACCGTCCTGTTGAATGTTCTCAATCAGTGAAGACTTTTTCTCTCTTTTAACCAGATTAGCCAGAAGTCTACCAGATTTGTTTCCATATCTATATAGTCTAGCTTGAAGTTTTAGATCCCTCTGCATTTCCTGGAAAACCGCAAACGTGTCCCTGGTATTTTTGGCTCTGATGTATTTTGCCCAGTTACTAGGCGATTTTTCTATTAGGAAGGAATTATATGAGTTAATTACTGAGTTAATAATTTCTTTCTCTCTCAATTTTATTTTTCTATATCTCCAGGCACTATAAGCTATAATTTCTCCCCTAAGGACTGCCTTCGCGGCCTCCCAGAAAACCAGAGGCGAGCTTATATGGGCCTGGTTATTCTGAACGTACGCGGAAAATTTAAGTTTAAGCCAGTTTTTAAACTTTAAATCTGACGCAAGGAATACTGGGAAAGTAAAACGTATTGATCTATCCTTGGAGTGTGTCAACTGAAAATCCAGATAGATTGGACCATGGTCTGACATGAAGATTGGTAATATACCTGATTTTACTTCTGACCTAGACAATCTTTCATCGATTAAAAATAAATCGATTCTTGAGAATGTTTTGTGCGCCCGTGAGAGAGGCATGTGTAATCTCTTATGTCAGGATTCTGACGTCTCCACACGTCCTTGATTGCTAAGTTCTGCATGATTGATTTCAACAGTTTAGCTTCTAGATTGTCCCTTTTATGTTTGATTAATCTACTAGAGTGTCTTAACCTGTCCAACGGACAGTGGGGAGACATATTGAAGTCTCCACCGAGAACCAGATGACCCTCACATACAGATAGAATTTTAGTCTGTAGTCTGGACCAGAAGACTGGTTCGAGTTTATTAGGAGCGTATATATTGCACATGGTAAAGATCCTTTTAGAAATTTTAAATTTTATCAATACAAATCTTCCTTCAGGATCTACTTCGCTGTGTATAAATTCTAGATTTATTCTTTTCCCTATCAGAATAGCCACCCCCCTTTTCCTTCCCAAAGCTGGTGAAAACAAAATTTCCTTCACCCAGGTTGATCTAAGCTTCAGGGACTCTTCTGAGTTTAAGTGTGTTTCTTGCAAAAATGCAATGTCAGTCCCCAGTTTCCTTAAGTGTGTGAGGATAGATTTCCTTTTAATGGGGGTGGATATACCACCCACATTCCACGATACTACTTTAAAATTGGCCATATAAGGTAAGATCTATGGTCATGTGTCCATGGTACATAGTGAGATCACAGCAAGAAGGAGGGGGACAGGAGAGAGCATAAGGGGGGGGGAGAGGGTAACAAAACAGAACAACAAAAAAAAAAAGGAAAAAAGAAAAGAAAAGAAACAGCATATAAGAAGCCTATTTTCAGCCTGACATTCATGGACCTGGCACATTTAATTCTTTATAAAATTGTTCAGCTTCTGATAGATTGTTGAGCACACGTACATTTTCACCCTCTATAATTTTCAATTTTGCAGGGTAAACAATAGTGGCTTGATGGCCCTTTTGGATCAGTTTAGAGCAGATTGGAGCCAGTGCCCTCCTCCTAGACGATGTCTCAAACGAGAAATCCTGAAAGAGGAGAACCCTAGATCCGCCTAGTGTGATAGGTTGATTCTTACGAAAAAATTGCATTATTGTGATTTTATCTTGGAAGTTTAAAAGCTTTGCGATTATTGGTCTCGGTCTCTGGTTGCCTCCAGTATCTACCCTTGGTCTTCCTAATCTGTGTGCTCTTTCTACTATAATCTGGGGATGATTAGATGGGATTTTTAATATTTGAGGCAAGGTCTCTGAAATAAAGGTGTTTAAATCCTCATATGTTTTATCCTCTGGGACCCCGATTATTCGTATATTATTCCTACAAGAGCGATTCTCGAGGTCCTCGAGTTTATCCTGAAGTGTCATGATAGATAGATTAGCTGTTTCTAAATTAGCACTATGTAATGCCATGAGATCCTCAAGATCTGAGACCCTCTGTTCAGCTTCATTGAGTCTGTTAGCGAAATGTCTAACTTCCTGTGATAAGAGTGTAATATCTTTTTTAATCTCTAGTTTCAGTGCATCAAAGTTTGGTGCTAGGGCCTCAGAGATTTTTAGGACCAATTTTGCATATTGGCTGTGTCAGTCAGAGATAGTGTAGTAGTAGGGGTTATTTGTGTCTCAGATGAACTCTCAGAGACATTTTTTGCTCTCCTGTCCCTTTGTTTTGCTGCCATAACTGGGGAGTGAGTACTAGAGTGACTGTGAAAAAACTTGTCCATGTGCCAAAATTAGGGGGAATAATCTAAGGGGAGAATGAGCCTCCCTGTGATGATCAGTAAAAAATTGGAAGTGAGGGAAGGGAGGGTAGGAGTGAGTGTAAAGGAATTGAGTGCAGGGCAGTGCTTATCTAAAAAAAAAAGTGATGATGAGTTCCCAGTTTATACCATACTAAGAAAAAAAGAAAGAGAAGATCAGAGACCCCAGTATGTGAAGTGATTAGGACTCACCCGCCTCGATATGAGCAACAAAAACAACAGTAAGAGAATAATTCACAGAAGTATTTGCTCTGCAGAGGCTTTAATCCAAAAATGAACCCACTACACCCCTAGATGGATTTTTAAGATATTGGCTCAGAGATTACTGAACCTTGACTACCAGCCACTTTATATTAAATATGTAAATAACTCTCGAGGTTTAAATCTAATATATCTTGCAATAACAAGGGGCAATTAGATTATATAATCTAACACCAGTATCCCTGGACTTTTATTACTTATATGACGAACCAAGCCTTCAAAATCTAATCAGCTTTATCTAAATATCAGAGAAGGAAAAGAAAAGAGGGAAAGGGACATATACTAGAAACCTTTTCCAGATATAAAAATTATCAACATATGCACCAGCATCCAATATAGCAACAAGGTACAGTGTAATCACCTCAGTAATACATTTCTTATGGTTATTATGAGCTGAAAAAAAGCATATTTATAAAATCTAACCAGTCTAATGATTTTGATATGATAATACAAAAGTTCTGAAACTTAGGTTATAATCAGACACTCATACCCCTGAGCTTTTGTTACGTAAATAGTGCACCAACCTTCAGAGACTAGACAATTCTATCTAGATATCATCATCAAAAAAAAAAAAAAGAAAAAAGGAGAAAACAAAGAAAAACCCCCCAACAAGGAGCCGAACCAGAACCTTTTTCAGATGTAAGAATTATCAACCTATTCACCAACAACCAATGTAACAGACAAAGTACAGTGTAATCACCTCAGTGATAAATTTCTTATGGTTATAATGGTCTGACCGCATATATATTTATACAATTTAAACAGTCTGATAATTTTTATATAATAATGCAAAGTTCAGAACTTTTTAACTTTCTCTCCTACACAATTTTATTGTTCAATGCTGCGTTTCTATAAAGTTCTGGTGTTATACCGGCATGATCAGGCCGTTTTGTTCACTGTCTCCTCCGGTTCCTTTCCTTTACCCCTGTTCTTGACTTGCCTCAGACTGTAATTTCCAGAAAAGAAAAACTAGGCACCACCGATCTTTACACGATATATAATTGAGTTATCCTCCCCCTTCTACTCTTCTTTTCTGCGTTCTTTTTTCCCCCCTCCTTTTTCTTGTTTCCTTCCCCCCCTTCTTTTCCTTGGGGACACCTCCCCGGTTTTGCAGCCTGCAGTTCTAGTTAATCAGATTCCATCAGGTAGTCAATACACTGCAGACTCACCCCTTCTCTTGATGTCCCGGTATCCGCCACCCGCAGCAGGGACCTTAAATCCTCTGGCCCTCTATGCATCCAGCCGGGCACCGCCGGCATCCGTGTCCAGCCTTGCTGGGATCCACGCTCAACTCCCCCCACGCAGCACTGGTGGGGGGGGGAGTGAGCAATACGTCACCACAGAGCGACTGCGCTTTCCAGGCGTCAGGTCCCCGTCTCAGGACCGGTGCGATCCCTCCCACGCAGCACCGGTGGGGGAGGGAAGAAGACAATCGCCCAACAAATGAACTCCCAGCAAAAATGGTAACGACAGTTCAAGAGATAACTTAAAGTTTTGGAGATTATGCTGATGGGTAAAACCTTAAGCTAGCGGGATTAGCGGTATGAGAAGGGGGAGAAAAACTGCCGTTATTAGATTTTGATTAGCCAGTCTGTGTGTATAGGGGTGGGGGGGGTGGGAAGTACCTTAGCGTTGGTGCCTCGTTGATAAGCTATAAGCCTTTGATAGCCTAAAAAGCACCTTGTGGTAACTGGTCCAGGGGGGTCAAATAGTTGAAGAACAGGCTTTAGTGACAGTGGGATGACAGACCACTGTATCGGGTTCCAGAGTAGATTCTCCTTACTGCCAGCAAAAAACAGCCCCAAAACTTGAGGCCAGGCGCGGGAAGCAATTCCGCCAGTGTTTGGAAGGCTGGAGTAACGAGCCTAACAGCACCTGTGCAGCTCCTGTGCCACACCTGAGCAGCACCTGTCTAGAGCATGCAATTTTAAACAACTTTCTAATTACTCCTATTATCAATTTTTCTTCGTTCTCTTGCTTTCTTTTTTTGAAAAAGAAGGCATCTAAGCTATTTTTTGGTTCAGGACCATGGAAAGCACTTGTTTATTGGTATGTGAATTTACCCACCAATTAGCAAGAACAACACAGTGTGTTCACCAAAAATGGGCCGGCATCTAAACTTACTTTCTTGCATTTCAAATAAAGATACCAATAGAATGAAAAGAATTTGATAATAGGAGTAAATTAGAAAGTTGCTTAAAATTGCATGCTCTATCTGAATCACGATAGAAAAAAATTGGGTTCAGTGTCCCTTTAATACTAAAGTGAAACATCTGAATGGAACAAAACAAAAGTTTGTTTTCTAGATTTTGTACTAGAGGCAGATATATCGTAAACCCATAGCTGGCAATGCTATACTGCTTGCAGCAAGCAATCACCCAAAGCATGTCTTTAAGGGGATAGTAACAGGACAAATTATGAAAGTTAAGCGAAACTGCTCAGATATAGAAAAATTCAAAATTGCAAAAGATGAACTTAACTCTAGATTTGAAAATAGAGGTTACCCAAGGAGATTGATTAACAAATTAGAGCAAGAAGTAGAACAAATAGATAGAAAAGTGCTCCTAAAAGAAAAAAATCATGACGACAGAATAACACTTGTAACTCAATATTCAAATCAATACTAGAAAATCCGTAAAATTGTTAAAAAAATATTTGCCAATATATGGAGACAAAAGCCTGCATAAAAAGGTTGTAGATTTGTCTATACAGAGGCAAAACCATTGGGTAATATTTTGTCACCAAAAATGTTAAAAAACAATACCCAAGGTACAAGCTCATGGCTTCAATCTAATGGCACATATAGATGTGGGAACCGGAGATGTAGAGCTTGTGAATATATAAATGTAACTAAAACTTTCACAGCTTACACAATCGGTGAGACATTTAATGTTAAAAGTTGCATAAATTGTGCTACAACATATGTAATCTATCTAATAGAATGTAATCAATGCAAAGGGCAATAAGTTGGAATGACAACACGTGACATAAGGACGCACATAACATCTTACATACATAGAGAACAATAGGCCATGTTCTGCATTAGCAAAACATTTTTTTTTAAAATTTTTCTTTATTGAGGAAAAAAATGGTACAGAAATCAACAAATAAACAGAGGATCAACACAAATTACAGTGTGCTCAATATATCACAGGATGAGGGTACAAATGCAGCAAAATAGTCATGACAACCTTAAAAAAGACATCCCAATTAGTATGGTGAGTGTACAGCAATGACGACCACGCGTGTTTAACTTATGATTCACTTTAGCGAAACATTTTATTGAAAAACATAATCAACATTTAAACTCCTTTTCTTGGAATGTGATAGAGGTGATTGTAAAACCAAAACGTGGAGGAAATAGGCTTGAAACACTATCAAAATACGAGATCTATTGGATCTATAAATTGCATACCCAAGTACCTCTGGGATACAATTCAGAGAACAATATAATTAATTATTGGCATTAAACAGCCTAAAAACATTGCACATACATGAAAACTAAAATGTCTTAATATCTGTAATTTTGTAGGGAACAAGTTGTAAATATATATTTAAAAAACAAGGTTATGTATTACTTTAACCCCTTAATGACAACTGACGTACCAGGTACGTCATGCAAAAACGAACAGTTAATGACAATAGACGACCTGGTACGTCAGTTGTCTAATGGAGTGCTGGAAGCGATCGCAATCACTTCCAGCAGCTCTCAGGGTATTGCAGTGATGCCTCGATATGGAGGCATCCTGCAATACCTTTTTACAAGACTCCGATGCAGAGAGAGCCACTCTGGCCCTCTCTGCACCGGTAGCGATGGTGCAGTTCATTGGTGGGTGGGAGCGTAGCAGGGAGGACGGGCCATCGCTACCTGGCATCCGGTTCCTGTAAGTGCAATGTGCACTCCGGGTGCCGGGAGCGTGTTGGGGCGCGCCAGCGCATTAGCCACTGACACCAATGAGGAGGGAGAGGGGGAAAAAAAGGTAAACAAAAATTTAAATATAAAAGGATCTGGGAGGGGGGATATTGTGGGGGGGCTGCTACGCTACAGAAAAAGATTAAAGCTCAAAAGAAAAAAAAAACTTTGGCGGCAATTAGGTAGGGGGGAGGGTTAGAGAGCTGGGGGGGGGATCAGGGAGGTTGGGGGCTAAGGTAGGGGTCAATCACAGCTAAAATATTTTATTTTTATTTAAACAAAAAACTCCTTTTATTTAGTACTGGCAGACTTTCTGCCAATACTTAAGATGGCGGCGACAATTGTGGGGTGGGGGAGGGAAGAGAAGAGAGCTGTTTGGGAGGGATCAGGGGGTGGGATGTGTCAGGTGGGAGGCTGATCTCTACACTAAAGCTAAAATTAACCCTACAAGCTACCTAATTAACCCCTTCACTGCTGGGCATAATTCACGTGTGTTGCGCAGCAGTATTTAGCGGCCTTCTAATTACCAAAAAGCAACGCCAAAGCCATATAAGTCTGCTATTTCTAAACAAAGGGGATCCCAGAGAAGCTTTTACAACAATTTGTGCAATAATTGCACAAGCTGTTTGTAAATAATTTCAGTGAGAAACCTAAAATTGTGAAAAATGTAAAGTTTTTTTTTTTTTTATTTGCTTGCATTTGGCGGTGAAATGGTGGCTTGAAATATACCAAAATGGGCCTAGATCAATACTTGGGGTTGTCTACTACACTAAAGCTAAAATTAACCCTACAAGCTCCCTAATTAACCCCTTCACTGCTGGGCATAAAACATGTGTGGTGCGCAGCGGCATTTAGCGGCTTTCTAATTAACAAAAAGCAACCCCAAAGCCATATAAGTCTGCTATTTCTGAACAAAGGGGATACCAGAGAAGCATTTACAACCATTTGTGCCATAATTGCAGAAGCTGTTTGTAAATAATTTTAGTGGGAAACCTAAAGTTTGTGACAAAATGTGTGAAAAGGTGAACTTTTTTTTTTATTTGATCGCATTTGGCGGTGAAATGGTGGCATGAAATATACCAAAATGGGACTAGATCAATACTTTGGGTTGTCTTCTAAAAAATATATATACATGTCAAGGGATATTCAGGTATTCCTGTTTCCTGACAGATATCGGGGTTCCAATGTAACTAGCGCTAATTTTGAAAAAAAGTGGTTTGGAAAAGTGCTACTTGTATTTATTTCCCTATAACTTTAAAAAAAAGCAAAGAACATGTAAACATTGGGTATTTCTAAACTCAGGACAAAATTTAGAAACTATTTAGAATGGGTGTTTTTTTTTGGTGATTGTAGATGTGTAACAGATTTTGGGGGTCATAGAAAAAGTGTGTTTTTTTTCCATTTTTCCTCATATTTTTTTTATATAGTAAATTTTAAGATATGATGAAAATAATGGCATCTTTAGAAAGTCCATTTAATGGCGAGAAAAACGGTATATAATATGTGTGGGTACAGTAAATGAGTAAGAGGAAAATTACAGCTAAACACAAACACAGCAGAAATGTAAAAATAGCCTTTGTCCTTAAGGGTAAGAAAATTGAAAAATGATCTGGTCATTAAGGGGTTAATATTAATTCAGTATAAATATTGTAACAATGTATTAGGATACAACTCAGAGAAGTTTAATTATTTATATTACATAATCTAAAATTATTATATTTATACTAAAAACTATGACCATTGAATATCTGTAATCTTGAGAATCAATAGCTTTGCAATTATCTGTACATAGCCTAAAATATGAGAAATAATATGTATCCATTCAAAGTAAATATTGTAATAATGTATATAGATTGTATATGATATATTATGATACAAACAAATTATTTTAAATGTATAAGAATATTGCAAAATGTATGAGGAAAAAAGGTTTGAATAATTATGTCCGATATGTTTATAGTTAAAAAAAGAGGATAAGCTTGATCAAATCAGACTGCAACAGGTGCTTTAAATAGCAAGAGTGAAAGGAAAACATGGTCTATGATTCCGAAACGTGTCAGTTCTTTTCTGCCTAATCTGTGGTTTTATTATAACCAAACTTTTAAAATGTCAAATAAAATCGAATAACTTTTTATATTTTATACTGCCTATTTCTATTATTTTTTTTTAAAAATCAGCTTTTTTAGCTTGTTTCCATATAAATGTTTTTTTATTTTTTTATTAATTCAAGTCAATCGAAACTATTTAAATGGTTTGGTTGCTGTTTTTTTTCATAAGCATTATCAAATAATTTTCACTATGTTGGGATTATGTGAATGATGGTTCTATAGTTTAAAGAAATATGTTAAAGAACTAATTGTTTGTATTCCCTATTACTGCTATTCAGAGGGATATGAGATTCCTCATTTGAAAGAGAATACTCTCCCCTTTCAAAAAGGCACTTTGTATGTGTGATATATGATGTATTTAGAGGATAAGGACTGTTTTTGTTTTACCAATGGTGGGTAACATGGATTTGGCACATACCTGCTGCTCAAATATTTTATTTTTGTAAAAACTGTAGAGGTTTTATGCAAGCTCCTTTTTTTATGTCATTTAAATTCTTCACATAATATGACTCTGGGTCAGAGAGCTCCAGCAGAAAACAGTTGTCGACATTGCAGGTTTCCTTGCTACCAAACAAACAAACAAACACGTATATATTATTCACTGGAAACAGTACAGACACAAATAATATGTAGATAAACTAAGGCTTATATCAGGGAGTTATATATTAAAGATCTAGTAAAACGTTTTTTCACATGACCAATAAAATAACAAAGATCACGTACCTTTTGTCTGCAATTATTTGGACTCATTTCTTAGGCCCAGGTTCAGCTTTGCATTTTCTCATAGAGCTCAGCATTTCTGCTTGTTCTGTAACCAAAATAAACTATAAATATTTAACATTTTTATAGCTAGATCCATCTATAACAGTGATGGTGAAACTTGGCACTCCAGATGTTTCAGAACTACATTTGGAGTGCTTTGGTTCACCATCACTGATTTGTAATGTCATCATTATATTTTTGTGAAACTCAATTTAACTAAAATATGCATATAAAGAGTAAGTTACCAGTTATTTTACTAGAGGGGAAATTATGTGTCTATATACTGGAGGACACACATACCAAAATACTCCGGTTCACAGTTCAGTTCATAATGTAGAACACTACACAACCTGCCAAAAAGTCAATTAATGGAAGACTTCCAATGCGAACATAAAGTATGTAGGGGTTCTTAGTGACACGGTTAACATATATTATTCCACTCTTGCCTTAGCCAATCTTACCGGATCATCTGTAGCTATCACGATGCACGGGTAATTACTTCTACCTCTCCAAGTGCTCGTCCGTCTACACCGGCATGGCTCAGCGTCCTCATGGATGCGCTCCGTAACCGCAGCGTCACTTGATCATGCCCCTTTAGCGCGTCAGCGATCCTGTTCCTCCTATGACTGGGCAAATTGCAGCTCACACCTCCCCAAAGCCTTACTCCACGTTTAAACTGGCACAGGATACAATAAACAAGCGATATCCGTGGAGACTTAAAAAATATCTTCTTTATTCCACAAAAGTTAAAACAGGAGAAATAGCAACATATGCACAAAGAGAGCCGGTGTGGCACTAATGGCTTACGCATTTCGGCATTCAGCCGTAATCATAGCCTGTAGTGCTAAGTGTCACACCTAGTTAAATAATCACATACAAATTCTCATTGGTTAATTAAAACAAAAGCACACCTACTCCCTAACAAGTGAACAGTATAAGCATTAACCCGTGAAGAGCCTTAATCAGCTAGAGTACATCTGTTATGCAGACCATAAGAAAGAGCTTGGCAGCATACTAAATGGGGGAAATAACATTGTCATTGGCTGAGATCACTAAATGAAATCTCTGACAGAAATAGACCTGAAAGATAAACTACTGCTGGGTGTAAAATGATAATGAAATATTATAAGTGTGCTTAGACAATCAACATCTAAAGTGATATAGGACATTAGCCATGTGTTAGGCTTGTTATGCGAGATGAAGATAGTATAGTATAATCTGTTCTCTGCGAGTACTTACACATCTTATGCATCTAAAATGATATAAAACATGGACCATAAGCACTGACAGTATATAACTTGTGATTATCCTAATAACACAACGCACACAAAATCACACAAAGTTCTTACCTATTACCAGAAATTCATAATTAGTGATGTCTCGAACCTTCAAATTTCGGTTTGCGAACGGCGGACTCGAACTTCCGCGACTGTTCGTGAACCGCGCAAACCGCCATTGACTTCAATAGGCAGGCGAACTTTAAAACCCATAAGGACTCTTTCTGGCCACAATAGAGATGGAAAAGTTGTTTCAAGGGGACTAACACCTGGATTGTGGCATGCCGGAGGGGGATCCATGTCAAAACTCCCAAGGAAAATTACATAGTTGATGCAGAGTCTGGTTTTAAGCCATAAAGGGCCTTAATCACCTAACATTCCTAATTTTTTTTTGAATAACGTGCTTTGAAACATCAGGTATGATGTTGTATCGATCAGGTAGTGTAAGGGTTACGCCCGCTTCACAGTGACAGACCAAACTCCCCGTGTAACGCACCGCAAACAACTGCAAACAGTCCATTTGCACAACCACGAGTTAGATAGATTTGATAGTTAGATACATACATTACATAGATCAATAGATTACCGATAAACAGAGTGCGCTACAAATAGCTCTACCTATTATCTATTGTAACATGTAAATTATAAATGTAATTTTACCATTAGATAAAATATACGTGCAGCAAAAAAAAAAAAAAAATAGAATAAATATATACTTTATTTCCACAATATACAGGGAGTGCAGAATTATTAGGCAAATGAGTATTTTGACCACATCATCCTCTTTATGCATGTTGTCTTACTCCAAGCTGTATAGGCTCGAAAGCCTACTACCAATTAAGCATATTAGGTGATGTGCATCTCTGTAATGAGAAGGGGTGTGGTCTAATGACATCAACACCCTATATCAGGTGTGCATAATTATTAGGCAACTTCCTTTCCTTTGGCAAAATGGGTCAAAAGAATGACTTGACAGGCTCAGAAAAGTAAAAAATAGTGAGATATCTTGCAGAGGGATGCAGCACTCTTAAAATTGCAAAGCTTCTGAAGCGCGATCATCGATCAAGCGTTTCATTCAAAATAGTCAACAGGGTCGCAAGAAGCGTGTGGAAAAACCAAGGCACAAAATAACTGCCCATGAACTGAGATGTTATATTGGTTTCACTGGTAAAAATAAATAATTGAAATGGGTATATATTTGTTTTTTGTTAAGTTGCCTAATAATTATGCACAGTAATAGTCACCTGCACACACAGATATCCCCCTAAAATAGCTATAACTAAAAACAAACTAAAAACTACTTCCAAAACTATTCAGCTTTGATATTAATGAGTTTTTTTGGGTTCATTGAGAACATGGTTGTTGTTCAATAATAAAATTAATCCTCAAAAATACAACTTGCCTAATAATTCTGCACTCCCTGTATATCTAAAACACTTTAAAATATTATAAGGTGCACCTTGTAGTTAATAGTATCACAATAAACAGCTTTTATATTAAACTTAACTTGAACTCCCAAAAGCTCAGGAACAAGAATATGCACGGTTGCATTAAACCAGAAATATATTTGCAACAATGTTCCTTTCACGTATTTGGTAAAAAAAATTCTTTTTGTAAGAATTTGTTAACCAAAAAAAGGGTGTGTTGTCCTCTTTATATTATGTAGTCTTTTAGTCTTTTATATCCCCAAAATAGTCTTTCTTTTCGCTGTATACTATACACATTGGGTGGTTAGCAGTCGTTGGTTAATACAGTACTCATGAACTGCAATTTCTGATATCCTCTGTAAGCGTATGTTTGTATGACCCAAAAAATAAAAGCTAATTGTCACTCACCAGAATCCGAAAGGTTTTAGTTATTTTACCTTTCCCCGACTCTGCTATTCCTTCTATTGCAGCGCTGTTGGCGTCTCCAAACTAGCCGTTATTCCGGCTGTGACGTGTGACTTTTCGCATGATCGCTCCACTGCTCCAATAGCCAGGTCGGGTTACCGGTGGCGATTTTTTCAAATTCGTGGTATAGTTCTTCAAAGATACAAATTTCTTAGGTGTATATTCGCAATAATAGGGTCTCCAAATGTTTTTCCTTGTTCCTTAATCACCCACAGTTATACTTGCACGTTTGGGCTGCTGTGTACAGGAAGCTGGCCAGCTAAACGGACACGATCCTCACTCATCTACGCGTTTCAGCTATATGCTTTTTTCAAGATGAGTTTGTTCCTGTGCAGCAGCCTTTTTATGCAGATTTCTTTAAAGGGATATGTCTTTCTTAAAGGGACAACTTATCTCTTAGTTGCTTCTTCAATTTTATCAGCTTATCCTTTTGAGCTTGGGACATTTAATTGTAGATATATTATAATTCATTTCATCAAAAGACATTAAATGACAATAATTAATTTACTAACGTTTAATGCCTTATTTAGTAAAATAAATAATTAAATAAAAATCCAGATAGTGTACTAAAACATAATAATAATAATGAATCAATACTAATGAAATAAAAATTACTAAAGAAATTTTTGAAATACAAAAGTTCAAGGGGTAATAAAAAATATATTTTAATTAAAAAATAATAATGATTTGTTACCATTTTCTGTAAGTTCATATAATTTGTTTATAAATTAGTTTCTTTTCATAAAACCCATGGCTAACTTTTGTTAAAAAACTTGCATGTTAATCTAAATTGATCTTTATTGAAAAAACTAAGATAATATTAATTTATTTGATAAGTATTACTTTCCTATTGTTTATTATAGATAAATGTGAAATTTTATAATTATCTATTAAAACTATCATATAATTTAAAATTGATTTTTAAAAAATATATTTTTATAGCTAATAAAATCATATCATATACACCATTCTAAAATATATTATATAAAGGGATTCAGATCTAACTCAGCATTGAGGCCTAAGGGAGTAAGGGTTTTAAAATTAAAAATTAATTCTGCTTCTGACCTTAAAAGTTTCTTATTAGTATCCCCCCGACGCCAGTCTTGTTTGATCTTTCTCAGGCCCCAATATTTCATGCCTTTCGGATTCTGATAATGTTCTTCTTTAAAATGTTTAGAGAGCAAATGTTTTTCATATCCATTTTCTATATTTAGGATGTGCTCTCTAATCCTATCTCTCAACATACGTGAGGTCTCTCCCAAATATTGCTTATGGCATGGACATTCTATTATATATACAACATTTTTATCAGAACATTTTATCTGGTCTCTAATTTTATATTCTTTTTGAGTTACAGTCGATTTCACACTAGTTTTTTTACTACTATATTTGCAGGCTTTGCAAGATATACAAGGGAAGTATCCCTCTATTTTGTGTCCTTTTAGGTCTACATCTCAGACTTGTTTTCGTGGGTTTAAAAGTGCTAGGTGCTAATATATTTTTAATTTTTTTTGTTTTTCTAAACACTATTTTTGGTTTATCTGTAAGGGATTCACCTATGTAGGGGTCTCTTTGAAGTAAGTGCCAGTGCTTGTTTAAAACATCTCTTAGTTTATTGTGATTGATATTGTAATCCGTAATAAAAGGAATATTTAAAAACTCACTATTGCACTCTTTTCTCATCCTACCTTGTAATAAATCTTGCTGTGATTTTTCTTTGGCTTCCACTCTAGCAGTATTTATAAGTTCCTTATTATAACCTCTCTTTTTGAACTTATTTTCCAAGTGATTAGCCTGCTTTTCAAAATCTTCTTGTCTAGTACAATTTTTTCTAATTCGTAAAAATTGATTTTTAGGAATATTTTCTAACCATTTTTTATAATGACAACTATTGTTATGGATATAACCGTTAGAATCAACCTCCTTAAAATGAGTTTTTGTGATAATTTCATTGTTCTGTATTTCAATATCTATATCCAAGTAGCTTATATTGCTGGTGCTGATTTCATAAATTAATTTAATATCAAATTCAATATTATTAAAATCCTCTAAAAACATATCTAAAATTTCCCTATCACCTTTCCATATTAAAAGTATGTCATCTATGAAACGACAGTAGAGCACCAAGTTCGCCTCCCAGTGCGATCCGTGTATTAAATTTTCTTCTATAAATCCCATGAAAAGATTTGCATAACTGGGGGCGAACTTGGTGCCCATCGCCGTTCCCTTTAATTGTAAATAAAACTGATTATTAAAATTGAAATAATTGTTATTTAAAATGAAAGATATACTATCAAGTAAAAATTGGATTTGTTCTATGGGCATTTCTCCCCTTTTGTTTAGAAAGTATTCTACTGCCTGTAAACCTAGAGTGTGCTTAATACTCGTGTATAAAGAGCACACGTCACATGTTACCAGAATAAAATCTTTTTCCCATTTAATATTTTTTAAAATCTTTAGCAACTCTGTAGAATCCTTCAAATAGTTTTCCTACATATAGAAGAGATAATTACAATAGAGAAATACTGAAAACTATGGTTACCATATACATCAGGGTGATAACTACAATAGGTCTAGGCACAATTATAATAAACAAAATTGGAGAGTTAAAAAACAAGATTGGAGACAAAAATAACAAAATTGGTCTACTTATAATAGATTTGAGCCTTTAAGGGATTTGGATTTAAGAACTAATCTAGATAGCCCTCAACAAGGCACCTCAGTCTCTTTTTTAGGAGAGGTCAAGCGAGAAACAGACAGAATGAAACAGAAAAAAAGAGAAAGAGAGGAACCAGAGATAGAGGAGGAAAGAGAGAAACAGAGAAGACTGAGGTAGACAAACAAGGAATTTTTAATCTAAGTTCTGTAGAGCTGAGTGATATTCAATATAAAGTACTACAAAAAGGTCTGACATTTGCACCATCAAATAAACAACAAATTTAATACTTTGATAAATGTAAATAGTTTTATTCGAAATGTTACTCTAAAAAGATATTTTATAAAAAATCCCATAGAGCGTGAAATAGCCAGTGATAAAAGAGGCTTTCACCACACCAATTTAAAGCCTAAATCTCATTTTTTTCCAACCACAGAAAAAGGTAGAAATATAGAAATGTTTGAGAGGGCAGTTAAGAAAGATATAGAAAATATGAATATAGATAAAATGAAATATAATCTTACAAAAAAGGAAAATGAAACTCTGAAGGACCTACAAAATAATCCACTAATCACTATTAAGCAAGCGGACAAGGGAGGGGGGATTGTTAAATTAGATACAGGAGAATATATAAAAGAGGCAAACAGATTACTAGATGATAATGAAACCTATAAGAAAATAAAAATAAATCCAACTTCCAAATTAAGCAAGGAATTAATAAAATTATTAAATAAAGCACATAACACAGGAATTATTAATGGGAAGGAATATGGTTTTTTAAACATAGAATACCCACGAATACCTATTTTTTATTACCTCCCAAAAATCCATAAATCTCTAAAAAAAACCCCGGGTAGGCCTATAATTTCTGGGATAGAATCTATTTCTTCAAATTTATCAGAATATGTGGACAGCTTCCTTCAAGATTATGTAATCCATCTCCCATCCTATTTGAAGGATTCTACAGAGTTGCTAAAGATTTTAAAAAATATTAAATGGGAAAAAGATTTTATTCTGGTAACATGTGACGTGTGCTCTTTATACACGAGTATTAAGCACACTCTAGGTTTACAGGCAGTAGAATACTTTCTAAACAAAAGGGGAGAAATGCCCATAGAACAAATCCAATTTTTACTTGATAGTATATCTTTCATTTTAAATAACAATTATTTCAATTTTAATAATCAATTTTATTTACAATTAAAGGGAACGGCGATGGGCACCAAGTTCGCCTCCAGTTATGCAAATCTTTTCATTAGATTTATAGAAGAAAATTTAATACACGGATTGCACTGGGAGGCGAACTTGGTGCTCTACCGTCGTTTCATAGATGACATAGTTTTAATATGGAAAGGTGATAGGGAAATTTTAGATATGTTTTTAGAGGATTTTAATAATAATGAATTTGATATTAAATTAACTTATGAAATCAGTACCAGCAATATAAGCTACTTGGATATAGATATTGAAATACAGAACAATGAAATTATCACAAAAACTCATTTTAAGGAGGTTGATTCTAACGGTTATATCCATAACAATAGTTGTCATTATAAAAAATGGTTAGAAAATATTCCTAAAAATCAATTTTTACGAATTAGAAAAAATTGTACTAGACAAGAAGATTTTGAAAAGCAGGCTAATCACTTGGAAAATAAGTTCAAAAAGAGAGGTTATAATAAGGAACTTATAAATACTGCTAGAGTGGAAGCCAAAGAAAAATCACAGCAAGATTTATTACAAGGTAGGACGAGAAAAGAGTGCAATAGTGAGTTTTTAAATATTCCTTTTATTACGGATTACAATATCAATCACAATAAACTAAGAGATGTTTTAAACAAGCACTGGCACTTACTTCAAAGAGACCCCTACATAGGTGAATCCCTTACAGATAAACCAAAAATAGTGTTTAGAAAAACGAAAAATTTTAAAAATATATTGGCATCTAGCACTTTTAAACCCACGAAAACAAGTCTAAGAGATGTAGACCTAAAAGGACACAAAATAGAGGGATACTTCCCTTGTATATCTTGCAAACCTGCAAATATAGTAGTAAAAAAACTAGTGTGAAATCGACTGTAACTCAAAAGAATATAAAATTAGAGACCAGATAAAATGTTCTGATAAAAATGTTGTGTATATAATAGAATGTCCATGCCATAAGCAATATTTGGGAGAGACCTCACGTATGTTGAGAGATAGGATTAGAAAGCACATCCTAAATATAGAAAATGGATATGAAAAACATTTGCTCTCTAAACATTTTAAAGAAGAACATAATCAGAATCCGAAAGGCATGAAATATTGGGGTCTGAGAAAGATCAAACAAGACTGGCGTGGGGGGGGATACTAATAAGAAACTTTTAAGGTCAGAGGCAGAATTAATTTTTAATTTTAAAACCCTTACTCCCTTAGGCCTCAATGCTGAGTTAGATCTGAATCCCTTTATATAATATATTTTAGAATGGTGTATATGATATGATTTTATTAACTATAAAAATATATTTTTTAAAAATCAATTTTAAATTATATGATAGTTTTAATAGATAATTATAAAATTTCAAATTTATTTATAATAAACAATAGGAAAGTAATACTTATCAAATAAATTAATATTATCTTAGTTTTTTCAATAAAGATCAATTTAGATTAACATGCAAGTTTTTTAACAAAAGTTAGCCATGGGTTTTATGAAAAGAAACTAATTTATAAACAAATTATATTGAACTTACAGAAAATGGTAACAAATCATTATTATTTTTTAATTAAAATATATTTTTTATTACCCCTTGAATTTTTGTATTTCAAAAATGTCTTTAGTAATTTTTATTTCATTAGTATTGATTCATTAGTATTGATTTATTATTATTATTATTATGTTTTAGTACTCTATCTGGATTTTTATTTAATTATTTATTTTACTAAATAAGGCATTAAACGTTAGTAAATTAATTATTGTGTATAACAAAACTTTTATTGTCATTTAATGTCTTTTGATGAAATGAATTATAATATATCTACAATTAAATGTCCCAAGCTCAAAAGGATAAGCTGATAAAATTGAAGAAGCAACTAAGAGATAAGTTGTCCCTTTAAGAAAGACATATCCCTTTAAAGAAATCTGCATAAAAAGGCTGCTGTACAGGAACAAACTCATCTTGAAAAAAGCATATAGCTGAAACGCGTAGATTAGTGAGGATCGTGTCCGTTTAGCTGGCCAGCTTCTATAACGGAATTGTTATTCCTGTACACAGCAGCCCAAACGTGCAAGCATAACTGTGGGTGATTAAGGAACAAGGAAAAACATTTGGAGACCCTATTATTGCGAATATACACCTAAGAAATATGTATCTTTGAAGAACTATACCACGAATTTGAAAAAATCGCCACCGGTAACCCGACCTGGCTATTGGAGCAGTGGAGCGATCACGTGAGAAGTCACACGTCACAGCCGGAATAACGGCTAGTTTGGAGACGCCAACAGCGCTGCAATAGAAGGAATAGCAGAGTCGGGGAAAGGTAAAATAACTAAAACCTTTCGGATTCTGGTGAGTGACAATTAGCTTTTATTTTTTGGGTCATACAAACATACGCTTACAGAGGATATCAGAAATTGCAGTTCATGAGTACTGTATTAACCAACGACTGCTAACCACCCAATGTGTATAGTATACAGCGAAAAGAAAGACTATTTTGGGGATATAAAAGACTAAAAGACTACATAATATAAAGAGGACAACACACCTTTTTTTGGTTAACAAATTGTTACAAAAATAATTTTTTTTACCAAATACGTGAAAGGAACATTGTTGCAAATATATTTCTGGTTTAATGCAACCGTGCATATTCTTGTCCCTGAGCTTTTGGGAGTTCAAGTTGAGTTTAATATAAAAGCTGTTTATTGTGATACTATTAACTACAAGGTGCACCTTATAATATTTTAAAGTGTTTTAGATATATATTGTGGAAATAAAGAATATATTTATTCTATTTTTTTTTTTTTTTTGCTGCACGTATATTTTATCTAATGGTAAAATTACATTTATAATTTACATGTTACAATAGATAATAGGTAGAGCTATACCACACAATATAGAGTTGCCTTATTCTACCATCAAGGGTTTATCTTTCCTGCTGTTTTATAGATCAATAGATGCAATATACATATGATAGATACAAATTACATAGATCAATAGATGCAATATACATTTGATGATAGATACGAATTACATAGATCAATCAATGCAATATACATTTGATAGATACGAATTACATAGATCAAAAGATGCAATATACATTTGATAGATATGATTGATTGTTAGATAGATTTGATAGCTAAATAGATAGATTTGATAGATATATGATTTCCCTGACAGAGTATAACAATAAGACATGCGGTCTGGGACCCGTGGTGTGTTAAGTAGTATTATTCTTAGCAGTTTACTACCTGTTACTCCCCCTATCGGGGGAGGTCTATATGGCTTGCATTTTTGGAACAGGGAGATGGAAGAAGATGATTGGTCTGTCCTCCTACTTCAAATTTGGCCGAAACACAAGTGGCTGTCTCAAATCAGTCCGGCCACGAGATAGATAGATTTGATAGATAGATATACATAGACTGATAGTTAGATAGAATTGATAGAAGATAAATAGATCGATTTGATAGATATATAATTACCCTGACAAATTATAACAACAAGACATGCGGTCTGGGACCCATGGTAACTAGGTTGTGTTTATATTAGTACTATTCTTAGCACTTTAATCCATGTTACTCCCCCTATCTGTGTAGGTCTATATGGCCTGCATGATTACCCTGACAAAATATAACAACAAAACATGTGATCTGGGACCCATGGTAACTAGGTTGTGTTAAGTAGTACTATTCTTAGCACTTTAATCCCTTTTACTCCCCCTATTGGGGGAGGTCTATATGGCCTGCATGATTACCCTGACAAAATATAACAACAAAACATGTGGTCTGGGACCCATGGTAACTAGGTTGTGTTAAGTAGTACTATTCTTAGCACTTTAATACCTGTTACTCCCCCTATTGGGGGAGGTCTATATGGCCTGCATGATTACCCTGACAAAGTATAACAGCAAAACATGCGGCTGGGACCCATGGTAACTAGGTTGTGTTAAGTAGTACTGTTCTTAGCACTTTAATCCCTTTTACTCCCCCTATCGGGGGAGGTCTATATGGCCTGCATGATTACCCTGACAAAGTAGAACAACACAACATGTGGTCTGAGACCCATGGTAACTAGGTTGTGTTAAGTAGTACTATTCTTAGCACTTTAATACCTGTCACTCCCCCTATCTTGGGAGGTCTATATGGCCTGCATGATTACCCTGACAAAGTATCACAGCAAGACATGCGGTCTGGGACCCATGGTAACTAGGTTGTGTTAAGTAGTACTGTTCTTAGCAGTTTAATACCTGTTACTCCCCATATCGGGGGAGGTCTATATGGCCTACATGATTACCCTGACAAAGTATAATAATAAAACATGCGGTCTGGGACCCATCATAATTAGGTTGTGTTTAGTAGTACTATTCTTAGCACTTTAATCCCTTTTACTCCCCCTATCGGGGGAGGTCTATATGGCCTGCCTGATTACCCTGACAAAGCATAACAACAAGACATGCGGACTGGGACGCATGGTAACTAGGTTGTGTTAAGTAGTACTGTTCTTAGCACTTTAATACCTGTTAGTCTCGATATCGGGGGAGGTCTATATGGCCTGCATGATTACCCTGACAAAGTATAATAATAAAACGTGGTCTGGGAGTCATGGTAACTAGGTTGTGTTAAGTAGCACTATTCTTAGCACTTTAATCCCTGTAAGTCCCCCTATCGGGTGAGGTCTATATGGCCTGCCTGATTACCCTGACAAAATATAACAATAAGACATGCGGTCTGGGACCCATGGTAAGTAGGTTGTGTTAAGTAGTACTGTTCTTAGCAGTTTAATACCTGTTACTCCCCATATTGGGGGAGGTCTATATGGCCTGCATGATTACCCTGACAAAGTATAATAATAAAACATGCGGTCTGGGACCCATCATAATTAGGTTGTGTTTAGTAGTACTATTCTTAGCACTTTAATCCCTTTTACTCCCCCTATCGGGGGAGGTCTATATGGCCTGCCTGATTACCTTGACAAAATATAACAACAAGACATGCGGTCTGGTACCCATGGTAACTAGGTTGTGTTAAGTAGTACTATTCTTAGCACTTTTATACCTGTTACTCCCCCTATCTGGGGAGGTCTATATGGCCTGCCTGATTACCCTGACAAAGTATAATAATAAAACATGCGGTCTGGGACCCATGGTAACTAGGTTGTGTTAAATAGTACTGTTCTTAGCAGTTTAATACCTGTTACTCCCCATATCGGGGGAGGTCTATATGGCCTGCATGATTACCCTGCCAAAGTATAATATTAAAACATGCGGTCTGGGACCCATCATAATTAGGTTGTGTTTAGTAGTACTATTCTTAGCACTTTAATCCCTTTTACTCCCCCTATCGGGGGAGGTCTATATGGCCTACATGATTACCCTGACAAAATATAACAAAAAGACATGCGTTCTGGTACACATGGTAACTAGGTTGTGTTAAGTAGTACTATTCTTAGCACTTTAATACGTGTTACTCCACCTATCTGAGGAGGTCTATATGGCCTGCCCGATTACCCTGACAAAATATAACAACAAGACATGCGGTCAGGGACCCATGGTAACTAGGTTGTGTTAAGTAATACTATTCTTAGCACTTTAATTCCTTTTACTCCCCCTATCGGAGGAGGTCTATATAGCCTGCCTGATTACCCTGACAAAATATAACAATAAGACATGCGTCTGTGACCCATGGTAAGGTTGTGTTAAGTAGTACTATTCTTAGCACTTTAATCCTTGTAACTTCCCCTATCGGGGGAGGTCTATATGGCCTGCCTGATTACCCTGACAAAATATAATAATAAGACATTCGGTCTGTGACCCATGTTAAGGTTGTGTTAAGTAGTACTATTCTTAGCATTTTAATCCATTTTACTCCCCCTATCTGGGGAGGTCTATATGGCCTGCCTGATTACCCAGACAAAATATAACATTAAGAAATGCGGTCTGGGAGCCATGGTGACTAGGTTGTGTTATTTAAGTAGTACTATTCTTAGCACTTTAATCCCTTTTACTCCCCCTATCGGGTGAGGTCTATATGGCCTGCCTGATTACCCTGACAAAGTATCACAACAAGACATGCGGTCTGGGACCCATGGTAACTACTTGTGTTAAGTAGTACTGTTCTTAGCAGTTTAATACCTGTTACTCCCCATATCGGGGGAGGTCTATATGGCCTGCATGATTACCCTGACAAAGTATCATAATAAAACATGCGGTCTGGGACCCATCATAATTAGGTTGTGTTTAGTAGTACTATTCTTAGCACTTTAATCCCTTTTACTCCCCCTATCGGGGGAGGTCTATATGGCCTGCCTGATTACCTTGACAAAATATAACAACAAGACATGCGGTCTGGTACCCATGGTAACTAGGTTGTGTTAAGTAGTACTATTCTTAGCACTTTAATGCCTGTTACTCCCCCTATTTGGGGAGATCTATATGGCCTGCATGATTACCCTGACAAAGTATCACAACAAGACATGCGGTCTGGGACCCATGGTAACTAGGTTGTGTTAAGTAGTAGTGTTCTTAGCAGTTTAATACCTGTTACTCCCCATATCGGGGGAGGTCTATATGGCCTGCATGATTACCAGGACAAAGTATAATAATAAAACATGCGGTCTGGGACCCATCATAATTAGCTTGTGTTTAGTAGTACTATTCTTAGCACTTTTATACCTGTTACTCCCCCTATCTGGGGAGGTCTATATGGCCTGCCTGATTACCTTGACAAAGTATAATAATAAAACATAATAAATAAAACAGTAACTAGGTTGTGTTAAATAGTATTGTTCTTAGCAGTTTAATACCTGTTTAATACCTGTTACTCCCCATAACCGGGGAGGTTTATATGGCCTGCATGATTACCCTGCCAAAGTATAATAATAAAACATGCGGACTGTGACCCATGTTAAGGTTGTGTTAAGTAGTACTATTCTTAGCAGTTTCATCCATTTTACTCCCCCTATCTGGGGAGGTCTATATGGCCTGCCTGATTACCCTGACAAAATATAACATTAAGAAATGCGGTCTGGGAGCCATGGTAACTAGGTTGTGTTATTTAAGTAGTACTATTCTTAGCACTTTAATGCCTGTTACTCCCCCTATCTGGGGAGATCTATATGGCCTGCATGATTACCCTGACAAAGTATCACAACAAGACATGCGGTCTGGGACCCATGGTAACTAGGTTGTGTTAAATAGTATTGTTCTTAGCAGTTTAATACCTGTTACTCCCCATATCGGGGGAGGTCTATATGGCCTGCATGATTACCAGGACAAAGTATAATAATAAAACATGCGGTCTGGGACCCATCATAATTAGGTTGTGTTAAGTAGTACTATTCTTAGCACTTTAATCCTTGTAACTTCCCCTATCGGGGGAGGTCTATATGGCCTGCCTGATTACCCTGACAAAATATAACAATAAGACATGCGGTCTGTGACCCATGTTAAGGTTGTGTTAAGTAGTACTATTCTTAGCACGTTAATCCCTTTTACTCCCCCTATCGGGGGAGGTCTATATGGCCTGCATAATTACCCTGACAAAATATAACAACAAGACATGCGGTCAGGGACCCATGGTAACTAGGTTGTGTTAAGTAATACTATTCTTAGAACTTTAATCCCTTTTACTCCCCCTATCGGGGGGAGGTCTATATAGCCTGCCTTATTACCCTGACAAAATATAACAATTAGACATGCGTCTGGGACCCATGGTAACTAGGTTGTGTTAAGTTGTACTATTCTTAGCACTTTAATACGTGTTACTCCACCTATCTGGGGAGGTCTTTATGGCCTGCCCGATTACCCTGACAAAGTATAACAGCAAAACATGCGGTCTGGAACCCATGGTAACTAGGTTGTGTTAAGTAGTACTGTTCTTAGCACTTTAATCCCTTTTACTCCCCCTATCGGGGGAGGTCTATATGGCCTGCATGATTACCCTGACAAAGTAGAACAACAAAACATGTGGTCTGAGACCCATGGTAACTAGGTTGTGTTAAGTAGTACTATTGTTAGCACTTTAATACCTGTTACTCCCCTTATCTTGGGAGGTCTATATGGCCTGCATGATTACCCTGACAAAGTATCACAACAAGACATGCGGTCTGTGACCCATGTTAAGGTTGTGTTAAGTAGTACTATTCTTAGCACGTTAATCCCTTTTACTCCCCCTATCGGGGGAGGTCTATATGGCCTGCATAATTACCCTGACAAAATATAACAACAAGACATGCGGTCAGGGACCCATGGTAACTAGGTTGTGTTAAGTAATACTATTCTTAGCACTTTAATCCCTTTTACTCCCCCTATCGGGGGAGGTCTATATAGCCTGCCTGATTACCCTGACAAAATATAACAATAAGACATGCATCTGGGACCCATGGTAACTAGGTTGTGTTAAGTTGTACTATTCTTAGCACTTTAATACGTGTTACTCCACCTATCTGGGGAGGTCTTTATGGCCTGCCCGATTACCCTGACAAAGTATAACAGCAAAACATGCGGTCTGGAACCCATGGTAACTAGGTTGTGTTAAGTAGTACTGTTCTTAGCACTTTAATCCCTTTTACTCCCCCTATCGGGGGAGGTCTATATGGCCTGCATGATTACCCTGACAAAGTAGAACAACAAAACATGTGGTCTGAGACCCATGGTAACTAGGTTGTGTTAAGTAGTACTATTGTTAGCACTTTAATACCTGTTACTCCCCTTATCTTGGGAGGTCTATATGGCCTGCATGATTACCCTGACAAAGTATCACAACAAGACATGCGGTCTGGGACCCATGGTAACTAGGTTGTGTTAAGTAGTACTATTCTTAGCAGTTTAATACCTGTTACTCCCCATATCGGGGGAGGTCTATATGGCCTGCATGATTGCCCTGACAAAGTATCATAATAAAACATGCGGTCTGGGACCCATCATAATTAGGTTGTGTTTAGTAGTACTATTCTTAGCACTTTAATCCCTTTTACTCCCCCTATCTGGGGAGGTCTATATGGCCTGCCTGATTACCTTGACAAAGCATAACAACAAGACATGCAGTCTGGGACCCATGGTAACTAGGCTGTGTTAAGTAGTACTGTTCTTAGCAGTTTAATGCCTGTTACTCCCCATATCGGGGGAGGTCTATATG
Organism: Bombina bombina; assembly: GCF_027579735.1. Lineage (NCBI taxonomy): Eukaryota > Metazoa > Chordata > Amphibia > Anura > Bombinatoridae > Bombina > Bombina bombina. The sequence goes on along the minus strand of NC_069505.1, from coordinate 347,900,702 downwards.
GCCTGCATGATTACCAGGACAAAGTATAATAATAAAACATGCGGTCTGGGACCCATCATAATTAGCTTGTGTTTAGTAGTACTATTCTTAGCACGTTAATCCCTTTTACTCCCCCTATCGGGGGAGGTCTATATGGCCTGCATAATTACCCTGACAAAATATAACAACAAGACATGCGGTCAGGGACCCATGGTAACTAGGTTGTGTTAAGTAATACTATTCTTAGCACTTTAATCCCTTTTACTCCCCCTATCGGGGGGAGGTCTATATAGCCTGCCTGATTACCCTGACAAAATATAACAATAAGACATGCGTCTGGGACCCATGGTAACTAGGTTGTGTTAAGTAGTACTATTCTTAGCACTTTAATACGTGTTACTCCACCTATCTGGCGAGGTCTTTATGGCCTGCCCGATTACCCTGACAAAGTATAACAGCAAAACATGCGGTCTGGAACCCATGGTAACTAGGTTGTGTTAAGTAGTACTGTTCTTAGCACTTTAATCCCTTTTACTCCCCCTATCCGGGGAGGTCTATATGGCCTGCATGATTACCCTGACAAAGTAGAACAACAAAACATGTGGTCTGAGACCCATGGTAACTAGGTTGTGTTAAGTAGTACTGTTCTTAGCAGTTTAATACCTGTTACTCCCCCTTTCTGGGGAGATCTATATGGCCTGCATGATTACCCTGACAAAGTATCACAACAAGACATGCGGTCTGGGACCCATGGTAACTAGGTTGTGTTAAGTAGTAGTGTTCTTAGCAGTTTAATACCAGTTACTCCCAATATCGGGGGAGGTCTATATGGCCTGCATGATTGCCCTGACAAAGTATCATAATAAAACATGCGGTCTGGGACCCATCATAATTAGAAGTAACCGAGATTTGTGAGAACTGAGACTTAAGCTAAAGTTAGACTAGCCAACCTCACTAACTGCACTTCTCACAACTTGTGCAGTTGATTGGGATTAGGGAAAAAAACAAAAACAACAACGTATGGAGGTGGCGCCTACGGCTGTCTAACTGTATAGTTGATCTGTTAAATATCTTGATTAAGTGTAGATTATAAGTCAGTCTAAATGCAGTAATGAGAGTAATGTGTATATAATTTTATAATTTTATAGATGGAATGAATGCACATGCAAATTGCTATAATGAATAAAGTAGTTTCAATTTATTAATATTTACATATAAAAGCGGTTATTTGTAACATACTGGATGATAAAAAATGATAAAAAGAAACAATGATCTCTAAATGTATCACCGGTGTTATAAAAAAGCTTAAAACATTACTAGCTCCAATCAATAAAAAACTTTAAAAAGATAACATAATGCAATAGACCTCTCTGGATTACTCTGATATAACGATAGAGTTATGTACAGTTTTAGATGCACAAATTGTTGGTGATTATTTCTTCAATACATTGATCACTGTAGGATAGAGCAGAGTCTATAAGTGTAAGTCGGTTTTGCTTAATATTATGATAGCCACAATGGTAATATCCTTGTTTTGCACTTCAAGTTTGTAAGTTATCTTCAGTGTAGATTAAAACATTACAACATGTCAGAAACAAGAGAAGCCTCAAGCGGTGTCTCTCACCAACCCAATGATTCAGCTGTGGGGGTGGAGTCTCTATTTCTGCCGCTTGTATTTGAAAGTTATACCAATCCAATTACGATTTGTTAAGTTGTAAACAAAAGTCTCTATTTTAAGTGTGCACACTTACGATGTTTTCCTCAGCTCCTTCAATATGCTCCTACCGTTTTTCCTGCTTGTATAGACGATTTTAATCACAAGTGGTGTAGCGGTTCTGGGAGCTGGAGCAAGACGCCAAAATAATCAGCTGAGTGTCCTCCTTCGTGTCGGGTAACAGGTTCTACGCGTTTCAGCTCTCCAGGGAGCCTTTGTCAAGATACCTGTTTCCGGCTGTCTCTCTCTATTTAAAGGGTTTTTTGTTATTAACCCTACAGTGTCCGATTTTTGTTTGTTTGCAATCAGCGTTTGTTTTATATATAAACTGACTTCTTTCCTTCTTATACCTTAAAACAATGCCAAGTGATCAATATTTTCATCAGCGTGAACTCAATATTAGTACATAACCATCTGTAGAAAACACACTAAATAAAATAACCGTATAAAGATCTCCTGTTTATAGAAATCATTAATAATCCGTAAATTGTGTTATCATATAGCAATCTGCATTTGCCTGTGTGATTGAATTTACAATTATTAATTAATTACTGAAAAAATCGTTAAAACTAAAAAATATATTACAATTTGCACTAGCCCCTAAAAAACAGGCTGGGTTCAAACTGGGGACTTCATAGTTGGTAAACCATTGACACTACCACTATACTACCATAGGTTTTCTACTATCAATTGTTTTTGGGCTATTAGATAAACTTATTTTATTTCTCAAAATGAAATCCCAAAATTAATTACTCTCTCACAACATAGGGTGGATTCGAACCCGTAGCATCAAGGTAGGGAGACAAACGACTATACCACTGTGCTACAATGGTTTTTCTATTCATATTGATTTACAATTGTTAGATAACCTTGTTAGTTCTAGTTGTAATTACATTCTAAAAATATATTATCATCCTCTTAACCTCTAAATTTAAGTCAGATTCGAACTTGTGACCTTATGAGTGGAAGAGCTATGATTACACCATTGTGCTACAGTGGTTTGCTCATTCAAGAAATTTTCTAGACTGGGTATTATAATTGTTCATATTACCAATTGTCTATTCTAATACATATACCTTATTAAATTCCTGTATGTTACTGTATAACTTACATTTTAAAACATTCATCTATATTTAGGGATAACTGAATAATTCTGCCTAATTTACTATAGACGACAAAATATTAATACTGGACCATACATAATATAATATTAAACCTTATATTGGATTTGAACTCAAGGACTTTTGATTTAGAGAGCAACCATCTAACCACCAAACTACCATCTAAGTCTTGCTGATCCTACATATACTAAAATTATTGAAACTAAATTGTGATAATACATTTTAAACTTCAAATATTTTCTAACTTTCTTACATGGGGAGTTCACCTCTCATCTATTCTGTATGTAGCTAAATATATCAGATTGTAGTGTTCTATATAACAGATCATAATTTAATTAGATGAGGGAATTCAGATCTAGTTCACTATTCAATCCTTTGGGATGTAATGTTCCAAAGTTGAAAATAAATTCTGCTTCTTGTTTGAGTAATTTCTTTCCAATATTCCCTCTCCTTCCATCTTGGGATACTTTTTTAATTCCCCAAAATTTCATTGTTTCCACTTTACCTTTATGTATTTCCTTAAAGTGTTTATATAGAATCGTATCATCCCTCTGATGTTCTATAGCTAGTATGTGTTCCCGTATACGGTCCTTCAGTTTCCGCCCTGTTTGACCAAAATATCTTAAGTTGCATTCGCACTGTAACATATATATAATGTTTACATCAGTACATCTGATGATATCTCTTATTTTAATAATTCTCCCATCTTTCTCTGACTTGATTTCTTTTAGTTTATTGCTATATTTACATGATTTACAATAGTGACAGGGGTAAAACCCTTCGATTTGTTCCCCTTTCAGATCTCTAAAAACCTTATTACACATCTTTCCTTTACCTTTGAATTCGCTCGGAGCCAATATTGTTTTAAGATTTTTAGCCCTTCTATATATAAATCTTGGGGTTCTCCCTAAGGTTTGTCCTATTAATGGATCCTTCAACAGCAGGTGCCAATGTTTATTGACAACTTTTTGGAACTCCTTGTGTTGGGCCGAATACGTTGTAATTATTGGTACCTCCAATACTCTATTGAACTCATTGGTATCTCCATTTTTTTCTTTCTTTTGAAGTAACTTATTTCTATCTAGATGTTTAATCTCATTAGCTGTTTCAGTGATTTTTTCGATGTTATACCCTTTTTGTTCAAATCTTTGTATTAAAGTTTTAGACTGTTTTTCATAGTCAACCAGGTCTGTACAATTCCTTCTTACACGTAACAGTTGACCCTTTGGGATATTACTTTTCCATCTTATGTGATGACAGCTCTTAGAGTCTATATAATTATTGGAGTCGACTTTTTTAAAGAAAGTCTTGGTTTTTAACTCATTATTCTTTACCTCTATCTCAATGTCAAGGAAACTAATTCTCTGATTGCTACTTTCATGGGTAAATTGGAGTCCAAAGCGGTTACAATTAAGGTCTTCCATGAACAAATTTAGTAATTCTGTGTCGCCCTTCCATATAAAAAACAGGTCATCGATATATCGTCTATAGAGCACAAGGTTCGCACCCCATGGGGATCGGTCAATCACTTCATTTTCAAATATTCCCATAAATAAATTAGCATAACTGGGTGCGAACCTTGTGCCCATAGCCGTACCTTTGACCTGTAAATAAAATCCATTTTCGAATTTAAAATAATTCTTACTCAATATAAATTTAATACAATTGAGTAAGAATTCGCTCTGGGCTCTACTCATTTCTGAATCTTTACTGAAATAGTATTTAATAGCTTCAACTCCTAAAGTATGTTCTATATTGGTGTATAAGGAGCTGACATCGCAGGTGACCAGCACAAAATTCTCTTTCCATTCTATGTCCCTTAGGACTCTTAAAAAGTGTGCGGAATCAGAAATATAAGAGGGTAGTCCTTTTACATAATTTTTCAAAAAATGGTCAATAAATTGGGACAGGTTGGAAGTGATCGAATCAATGCCTGATATTATGGGACGTCCCGGTGGTTCCTTTATATTCTTATGAATCTTTGGGAGAAAGTAAAAGATTGGTGTTCTAAAATTCTTTATTAGTAAGAACTTATATTCCGATTCTGTTAGTAAGCTCATAGCTTTTGCTTCATCAAGCATTTCTTTTAATTCACCCTGATATTTATCACCGGGATCGCTTAACAGCTTCCTATATGTTGTTCTATCATTAATTAATCTATAGGCTTCAGTTGTATAATAACCACTATTCATAATTACTACACCCCCCCCCCCCTTTGTCTGCCTGTTTTATCACAATATCAGTTCGTCCTTGTAATTCTTTCAATACAGTTTTTTCTTTTAAACTTAAATTCCAATTTGGATTTTTGTGATTCGTGTTGATCTTTTCCAAGTCTTGTTTTACTAATTTCTCAAAAGATTCTATATAATTACCCTTTTCCTGGGTGGGAAAAAAATGGGACTTAGGTTTAAAATCGGTATGAATGTATTCTTTACTGTTTCTCTCAACAGAATTATCACAAGCAATAGGATTTTTTATAAAATATTTTTTAAGAGTCAATTTTCTTACGAATTGATTGATATTAATGTAATGTTCAAATTTATTTAAATTTGATGTAGGGGCGAATGTTAAGCCTTTATTGAGTATTTTTTCTTGTATTACAGTCAGTGTTATATCACTGAGATTAAAAATTCCATTATTACCTATTCCATTCTTTTCTATTTCAGTATTTTCTTGTTTATTAATTTTGGGCTCAGTTAATAATCCCCTTGATCTTCCCCCTCTTCTCCCTCTCTTCTCCTTTTTCCTTTCGGTGGATCGTGGTTTCTCTCTCGGCCCATCTCTAAAAAATCCCTTGATGTACCTGCTTTAGGTGATGATTGTTCTACTCGATCATCTAATATATTAAACCTATTGTGGGTTGGGATTCGCCAGTTTTGCTGTACTGTTTCTACCGTCTTTTTATTAGTTCCTGTCTTTGGTTCATTAAAATCCTTATTCCTATTGTACCAGCCTTGATGGTATTGCCTATTGTTTTCATATCGTCTATAGTATTGGTTTGTGTCTCTCTGGTAGTTATTCCTTTGGTAATTTGAGTATTGATCTCTCTTATCTCTATGGTCTGGATAGTAGTTATGTTGTTGGTACCAATAATCTTTGTCTCTTTGGTCTCTATAACTATTTCTACCTCTGTATGAATTGTCTTGTTCGTTATAATTGACCCATGATTGATGGTTAGCTTTTCTTCCCCCTCTAGTTTGGTCTCTAAGGTGTCTCTGGTCTATTTCTTCATAGGTCCTAGTATTGGTGTTATTTTCAAATCTATCTCCTTGTTGTCTCTGATCCTGTTCTTGTAAATCTTTGAAGGGTGGTACTTCTTGCCTATTTTGTGGTCTGTTTTCTTTCTTTTTACTGAATAATACACTGCTTTTTTGTGTGCCTTCTCCCTGGTTGTTTTCATTAATTTCTTCAATTTTATAATCCTCTCTGTCTCTCTGGAATTTTTTCCATTTGTTACTTAATAAGTCAGTATTTAGATCTCTTAATTTTTTAATAATTTCCCCTTCTTTTTCCTGGGACTTACTATCTTTCCTTTTAGTCTCTAATTGTGTTTTATAATTACTCATTTCTTCATTAATTTCTTTTATTGCAATATTTCTTGCTTTTATGATAATACCAATTAAATCAAGTGATGCCTTTTCCAATACACCAAACCATTCTATTTTAAGGTCTGTTTTTAACTCAAAAGTGCAATCTTTTTTTAACCTTAGTCCCCTTGGTACCATCCCTACTTCCACATATTTTTCCATAAATTTCAATTCCGTTTTTATTTTTAATTCTTTAGTCAATAAATCCTCAAGGTTGTTGAAAATGGTATTTATATCTACATTAGAATTTACAGATGAAGTTTCAACTATCTGACTATTACTCTCCAAAGCTGTATCAATCGCCAGCAGTAAAGTATCTCTGGTCTTAAAAATATCCATCTTTAATGGTCTATTAAAACTTAATGGTCTATAAAACTTAATAAATTTTTCTAAACTCACTTGTATAGTGCTTAGCTCAGTTCACACTAGTGAGACAATATATACATACAAGTAACCGAGATTTGTGAGAACTGAGACTTAAGCTAAAGTTAGACTAGCCAACCTCACTAACTGCACTTCTCACAACTTGTGCAGTTGATTGGGATTAGGGAAAAAAACAAAAACAACAACGTATGGAGGTGGCGCCTACGGCTGTCTAACTGTATAGTTGATCTGTTAAATATCTTGATTAAGTGTAGATTATAAGTCAGTCTAAATGCAGTAATGAGAGTAATGTGTATATAATTTTATAATTTTATAGATGGAATGAATGCACATGCAAATTGCTATAATGAATAAAGTAGTTTCAATTTATTAATATTTACATATAAAAGCGGTTATTTGTAACATACTGGATGATAAAAAATGATAAAAAGAAACAATGATCTCTAAATGTATCACCGGTGTTATAAAAAAGCTTAAAACATTACTAGCTCCAATCAATAAAAAACTTTAAAAAGATAACATAATGCAATAGACCTCTCTGGATTACTCTGATATAACGATAGAGTTATGTACAGTTTTAGATGCACAAATTGTTGGTGATTATTTCTTCAATACATTGATCACTGTAGGATAGAGCAGAGTCTATAAGTGTAAGTCGGTTTTGCTTAATATTATGATAGCCACAATGGTAATATCCTTGTTTTGCACGGCTATGGGCACAAGGTTCGCACCCAGTTATGCAAATTTATTTATGGGAATATTTGAAAATGAAGTGATTGACCGATCCCCATGGGGTGCGAACCTTGTGCTCTATAGACGATATATCGATGACCTGTTTTTTATATGGAAGGGCGACACAGAATTACTAAATTTGTTCATGGAAGACCTTAATTGTAACCGCTTTGGACTCCAATTTACCCATGAAAGTAGCAATCAGAGAATTAGTTTCCTTGACATTGAGATAGAGGTAAAGAATAATGAGTTAAAAACCAAGACTTTCTTTAAAAAAGTCGACTCCAATAATTATATAGACTCTAAGAGCTGTCATCACATAAGATGGAAAAGTAATATCCCAAAGGGTCAACTGTTACGTGTAAGAAGGAATTGTACAGACCTGGTTGACTATGAAAAACAGTCTAAAACTTTAATACAGAGATTTGAACAAAAAGGGTATAACATCGAAAAAAATCACTGAAACAGCTAATGAGATTAAACATCTAGATAGAAATAAGTTACTTCAAAAGAAAGAAAAAAATGGAGATACCAATGAGTTCAATAGAGTATTGGAGGTACCAATAATTACAACGTATTCGGCCCAACACAAGGAGTTCCAAAAAGTTGTCAATAAACATTGGCACCTGCTGTTGAAGGATCCATTAATAGGACAAACCTTAGGGAGAACCCCAAGATTTATATATAGAAGGGCTAAAAATCTTAAAACAATATTGGCTCCGAGCGAATTCAAAGGTAAAGGAAAGATGTGTAATAAGGTTTTTAGAGATCTGAAAGGGGAACAAATCGAAGGGTTTTACCCCTGTCACTATTGTAAATCATGTAAATATAGCAATAAACTAAAAGAAATCAAGTCAGAGAAAGATGGGAGAATTATTAAAATAAGAGATATCATCAGATGTACTGATGTAAACATTATATATATGTTACAGTGCGAATGCAACTTAAGATATTTTGGTCAAACAGGGCGGAAACTGAAGGACCGTATACGGGAACACATACTAGCTATAGAACATCAGAGGGATGATACGATTCTATATAAACACTTTAAGGAAATACATAAAGGTAAAGTGGAAACAATGAAATTTTGGGGAATTAAAAAAGTATCCCAAGATGGAAGGAGAGGGAATATTGGAAAGAAATTACTCAAACAAGAAGCAGAATTTATTTTCAACTTTGGAACATTACATCCCAAAGGATTGAATAGTGAACTAGATCTGAATTCCCTCATCTAATTAAATTATGATCTGTTATATAGAACACTACAATCTGATATATTTAGCTACATACAGAATAGATGAGAGGTGAACTCCCCATGTAAGAAAGTTAGAAAATATTTGAAGTTTAAAATGTATTATCACAATTTAGTTTCAATAATTTTAGTATATGTAGGATCAGCAAGACTTAGATGGTAGTTTGGTGGTTAGATGGTTGCTCTCTAAATCAAAAGTCCTTGAGTTCAAATCCAATATAAGGTTTAATATTATATTATGTATGGTCCAGTATTAATATTTTGTCGTCTATAGTAAATTAGGCAGAATTATTCAGTTATCCCTAAATATAGATGAATGTTTTAAAATTTAAGTTATACAGTAACATACAGGAATTTAATAAGGTATATGTATTAGAATAGACAATTGGTAATATGAACAATTATAATACCCAGTCTAGAAAATTTCTTGAATGAGCAAACCACTGTAGCACAATGGTGTAATCATAGCTCTTCCACTCATAAGGTCACAAGTTCGAATCTGACTTAAATTTAGAGGTTAAGAGGATGATAATATATTTTTAGAATGTAATTACAACTAGAACTAACAAGGTTATCTAACAATTGTAAATCAATATGAATAGAAAAACCATTGTAGCACAGTGGTATAGTCGTTTGTCTCCCTACCTTGATGCTACGGGTTCGAATCCACCCTATGTTGTGAGAGAGTAATTAATTTTGGGATTTCATTTTGAGAAATAAAATAAGTTTATCTAATAGCCCAAAAACAATTGATAGTAGAAAACCTATGGTAGTATAGTGGTAGTGTCAATGGTTTACCAACTATGAAGTCCCCAGTTTGAACCCAGCCTGTTTTTTAGGGGCTAGTGCAAATTGTAATATATTTTTTAGTTTTAACGATTTTTTCAGTAATTACTTAATAATTGTAAATTCAATCACACAGGCAAATGCAGATTGCTATATGATAACACAATTTACGGATTATTAATGATTTCTATAAACAGGAGATCTTTATACGGTTATTTTATTTAGTGTGTTTTCTACAGATGGTTATGTACTAATATTGAGTTCACGCTGATGAAAATATTGATCACTTGGCATTGTTTTAAGGTATAAGAAGGAAAGAAGTCGGTTTATATATAAAACAAACGCTGATTTCAAACAAACAAAAATCGGACACTGTAGGGTTAATAACAAAAAACCCTTTAAATAGAGAGAGACAGCCGGAAACAGGTATCTTGACAAAGGCTCCCTGGAGAGCTGAAACGCGTAGAACCTGTTACCCGACACGAAGGAGGACACTCAGCTGATTATTTTGGCGTCTTGCTCCAGCTCCCAGAACCGCTACACCACTTGTGATTAAAATCGTCTATACAAGCAGGAAAAACGGTAGGAGCATATTGAAGGAGCTGAGGAAAACATCGTAAGTGTGCACACTTAAAATAGAGACTTTTGTTTACAACTTAACAAATCGTAATTGGATTGGTATAACTTTCAAATACAAGCGGCAGAAATAGAGACTCCACCCCCACAGCTGAATCATTGGGTTGGTGAGAGACACCGCTTGAGGCTTCTCTTGTTTCTGACATGTTGTAATGTTTTAATCTACACTGAAGATAACTTACAAACTTGAAGTGCAAAACAAGGATATTACCATTGTGGCTATCATAATATTAAGCAAAACCGACTTACACTTATAGACTCTGCTCTATCCTACAGTGATCAATGTATTGAAGAAATAATCACCAACAATTTGTGCATCTAAAACTGTACATAACTCTATCGTTATATCAGAGTAATCCAGAGAGGTCTATTGCATTATGTTATCTTTTTAAAGTTTTTTATTGATTGGAGCTAGTAATGTTTTAAGCTTTTTTATAACACCGGTGATACATTTAGAGATCATTGTTTCTTTTTATCATTTTTTATCATCCAGTATGTTACAAATAACCGCTTTTATATGTAAATATTAATAAATTGAAACTACTTTATTCATTATAGCAATTTGCATGTGCATTCATTCCATCTATAAAATTATAAAATTATATACACATTACTCTCATTACTGCATTTAGACTGACTTATAATCTACACTTAATCAAGATATTTAACAGATCAACTATACAGTTAGACAGCCGTAGGCGCCACCTCCATACGTTGTTGTTTTTTTTTTTTTTACCCATCATAATTAGGTTGTGTTTAGTAGTACTATTCTTAGCACTTTAATCCCTTTTACTCCCCCTATCTGGGGAGGTCTATATGGCCTGCCTGATTACCTTGACAAAGCATAACAACAAGACATGCAGTCTGGGACCCATGATAACTAGGCTGTGTTAAGTAGTACTGTTCTTAGCAGTTTAATACCTGTTACTCCCCATATCGGGGGAGGTCTATATGGCCTGCATGATTACCAGGACAAAGTATAATAATAAAACATGCGGTCTGGGACCCATCATAATTAGCTTGTGTTTAGTAGTACTATTCTTAGCACTTTAATCCCTTTTACTCCCCCTATCGGGGGAGGTCTATATGGCCTGCATGATTACCTTGACAAAATATAACAACAAGACATGCGGTCTGGGACCCATGGTAACTAGGTTGTGTTAAGTAGTATTGTTCTTAGCAGTTTAATACCTGTTACTCCCCATATCGGGGGAGGTCTATATGGCCTGCATGATTACCAGGACAAAGTATAATAATAAAACATGCGGTCTGGGACCCATCATAATTAGCTTGTGTTTAGTAGTACTATTCTTAGCACTTTTATACCTGTTACTCCCCCTATCTGGGGAGGTCTATATGGCCTGCCTGATTACCCTGACAAAGTATAATAATAAAACATGCGGTCTGGGACCCATGGTAACTAGGTTGTGTTAAATAGTATTGTTCTTAGCAGTTTAATACCTGTTACTCCCCATATCGGGGGAGGTCTATATGGCCTGCATGATTACCCTGCCAAAGTATAATAATAAAACATGCGGTCTGGGACCCATCATAATTAGGTTGTGTTAAGTAGTACTATTCTTAGCACTTTAATCCTTGTAACTTCCCCTATCGGGGGAGGTCTATATGACCTGCCTGATTACCCTGACAAAATATAACAATAAAACATGCGGTCTGGGACCCATGGTAACTAGGTTGTGTTAAGTAGTATTGTTCTTAGCAGTTTAATACCTGTTACTCCCCATATCGGGGGAGGTCTATATGGCCTGCATGATTACCAGGACAAAGTATAATAATAAAACATGCGGTCTGGGACCCATCATAATTAGCTTGTGTTTAGTAGTACTATTCTTAGCACTTTTATACCTGTTACTCCCCCTATCTGGGGAGGTCTATATGGCCTGCTTGATTACCCTGACAAAGCATAACAACAAGACATGCGGTCTGGTACCCATGGTAATTAGGTTGTGTTAAGTAGTACTATTCTTAGCACTTTAATGCCTGTTACTCCCCCTTTCTGGGGAGATCTATATGGCCTGCATGATTACCCTGACAAAGTATCACAACAAGACATGCGGTCTGGGACCCATGGTAACTAGGTTGTGTTAAGTAGTAGTGTTCTTAGCAGTTTAATACCAGTTACTCCCAATATCGGGGGAGGTCTATATGGCCTGCATGATTACCCTGACAAAGTATAATAATAAAACATGCGGTCTGGGACCCATCATAATTAGGTTGTGTTTAGTAGTACTATTCTTAGCACGTTAATCCCTTTTACTCCCCCTATCGGGGGAGGTCTATATGGCCTGCATAATTACCCTGACAAAATATAACAACAAGACATGCGGTCTGGTAGCCATGGTAACTAGGTTGTGTTAAGTAGTACTATTCTTAGCACTTTAATACGTGTTACTCCACCTATCTGGGGAGGTCTATATGGCCTGCCCGATTACCCTGACAAAATATAACAACAAGACATGCGGTCAGGGACCCATGGTAACTAGGTTGTGTTAAGTAATACTATTCTTAGCACTTTAATCCCTTTTACTCCCCCTATCGGGGGAGGTCTATATAGCCTGCCTGATTACCCTGACAAAATATAACAATAAGACATGCGTTTGGGACCCATGGTAAGGTTGTGTTAAGTAGTACTATTCTTAGCACTTTAATCCTTGTAACTTCCCCTATCGGGGGAGGTCTATATGGCCTGCCTGATTACCCTGACAAAATATAACAATAAGACATGCGGTCTGTGACCCATGTTAAGGTTGTGTTAAGTAGTACTATTCTTAGCAGTTTAATCAATTTTACTCCCCCTATCTGGGGAGGTCTATATGGCCTGCCTGATTACCCTGACAAAATATAACATTAAGAAATGCGGTCTGGGAGCCATGGCAACTAGGTTGTGTTATTTAAGTAGTACTATTCTTAGCACTTTAATCCCTTTTACTCCCCCTATCGGGTGAGGTTTATATGGCCTGCCTGATTACCCTGACAAAGTATCACAACAAGACATGCGGTCTGGGACCCATGGTAACTAGGTTGTGTTAAGTAGTACTGTTCTTAGCAGTTTAATACCTGTTACTCCCCATATCGGGGGAGGTCTATATGGCCTGCATGATTACCCTGACAAAGTATCATAATAAAACATGCGGTCTGGGACCCATCTTAATTAGGTTGTGTTTAATAGTACTATTCTTAGCACTTTAATCCCTTTTACTCCCCCTATCGGGGGAGGTCTATATGGCCTGCCTGATTACCTTGACAAAGCATAACAACAAGACATGCGGTCTGGGACCCATGGTAACTAGGTTGTGTTAAGTAGTACTGTTCTTAGCAGTTTAATACCTGTTACTCCCCATATCGGGGGAGGTCTATATGGCCTGCATGATTACCAGGACAAAGTATAATAATAAAACATGCGGTCTGGGACCCATCATAATTAGCTTGTGTTTAGTAGTACTATTCTTAGCACTTTAATCCATTTTACTCCCCCTATCGAGGGAGGTCTATATGGCCTGCATGATTACCTTGACAAAATATAACAACAAGACATGCGGTCTGGTACCCATGGTAACTAGGTTGTGTTAAGTAGTACTATTCTTAGCACTTTAATGCCTGTTACTCCCCCTATTTGGGGAGATCTATATGGCCTGCATGATTACCCTGACAAAGTATCACAACAAGACATGCGGTCTGGGACCCATGGTAACTAGGTTGTGTTAAGTAGTAGTGTTCTTAGCAGTTTAATACCTGTTACTCCCCATATCGGGGGAGGTCTATATGGCCTGCATGATTACCAGGACAAAGTATAATAATAAAACATGCGGTCTGGGACCCATCATAATTAGCTTGTGTTTAGTAGTACTATTCTTAGCACTTTTATACCTGTTACTCCCCCTATCTGGGGAGGTCTATATGGCCTGCCTGATTACCCTGACAAAGTATAATAATAAAATATGCGGTCTGGGACCCATGGTAACTAGGTTGTGTTAAATAGTATTGTTCTTAGCAGTTTAATACCTGTTACTCCCCATAACGGGGGAGGTCTATATAGCCTGCATGATTACCCTGCCAAAGTATAATAATAAAACATGCGGTCTGGGACCCATCATAATTAGGTTGTGTTAAGTAGTACTATTCTTAGCACTTTAATCCTTGTAACTTCCCCTATCGGGGGAGGTCTATATGGCCTGCCTGATTACCCTGACAAAATATAACAATAAGACATGCGGTCTGTGACCCATGTTAAGGTTGTGTTAAGTAGTACTATTCTTAGCAGTTTAATCCATTTTACTCCCCCTATCTGGGGAGGTCTATATGGCCTGCCTGATTACCCTGACAGCACTTTAATCCCTTTTACTCCACCTATCGGGGGAGGTCTATATGGCCTGCATAATTACCCTGACAAAATATAACAACAAGACATGCGGTCTGGTACCCATGGTAATTAGGCTGTGTTAAGTAGTACTATTCTTAGCACTTTAATGCCTGTTACTCCCCCTATCTGGGGAGATCTATATGGCCTGCATGATTACCCTGACAAAGTATCACAACAAGACATGCGGTCTGGGACCCATGGTAACTAGGTTGTGTTAAGTAGTAGTGTTCTTAGCAGTTTAATACCTGTTACTCCCAATATCGGGGGAGGTCTATATGGCCTGCATGATTACCCTGACAAAGTATAATAATAAAACATGCGGTCTGGGACCCATCATAATTAGGTTGTGTTTAGTAGTACTATTCTTAGCACGTTAATCCCTTTTACTCCCCCTATCGGGGGAGGTCTATGTGGCCTGCATAATTACCCTGACAAAATATAACAACAAGACATGCGGTCTGGTACCCATGGTAACTAGGTTGTGTTAAGTAGTACTATTCTTAGCTCTTTAATACGTGTTACTCCACCTATCTGGGGAGGTCTATATGGCCTGCCCGATTACCCTGACAAAATATAACAACAAGACATGCGGTCAGGGACCCATGGTATCTAGGTTGTGTTAAGTAATACTATTCTTAGCACTTTTTTAATCCCTTTTACTCCCCCTATCGGGGGAGGTCTATATAGCCTGCCTGATTACCCTGACAAAATATAACAATTAGACATGCGTCTGGGACCCATGGTAACTAGATTGTGTTAAGTAGTACTATTCTTAGCACTTTAATACGTGTTACTCCACTTATCTGGGGAGGTCTATATGGCCTGCCCGATTACCCTGACAAAGTATAACAGCAAAACATGCGGTCTGGGACCCATGGTAACTAGGTTGTGTTAAGTAGTACTATTCTTAGCTCTTTAATACGTGTTACTCCACCTATCTGGGGAGGTCTATATGGCCTGCCCGATTACCCTGACAAAATATAACAACAAGACATGCGGTCAGGGACCCATGGTATCTAGGTTGTGTTAAGTAATACTATTCTTAGCACTTTTTTAATCCCTTTTACTCCCCCTATCGGGGGAGGTCTATATAGCCTGCCTGATTACCCTGACAAAATATAACAATTAGACATGCGTCTGGGACCCATGGTAACTAGATTGTGTTAAGTAGTACTATTCTTAGCACTTTAATACGTGTTACTCCACCTATCTGGGGAGGTCTATATGGCCTGCCCGATTACCCTGACAAAGTATAACAGCAAAACATGCGGTCTGGGACCCATGGTAACTAGGTTGTTTTAAGTAGTACTGTTCTTAGCACTTTAATCCCTTTTACTCCCCCTATCGGGGGAGGTCTATTTGGCCTGCATGATTACCCTGACAAAGTAGATCAACAAAACGTGGTCTGAGACCCATGGTAACTAGGTTGTGTTAAGTAGTACTATTCTTAGCACTTTAATACCTGTTACTCCCCCTATCTTGTGAGGTCTATATGGCCTGCATGATTACCCTGACAAAGTATCACAACAAGACATGCGGTCTGGGACCCATGGTAACTAGGTTGTGTTAAGTAGTACTGTTCTTAGCAGTTTAATACCTGTTACTCCCCATATCGGGGGAGGTCTATATGGCCTGCATGATTACCCTGACAAAGTATCATAATAAAACATGCGGTCTGGGACCCATCATAATTAGGTTGTGTTTAGTAGTACTATTCTTAGCACTTTAATCCCTTTTACTCCCCCTATCGGGGGAGGTCTATATGGCCTGCCTGATTACCTTGACAAAGCATAACAAAAAGACATGCGGTCTGGGACCCATGGTAACTAGGTTGTGTTAAGTAGTACTGTTCTTAGCAGTTTAATACCTGTTACTCCCAATATCGGGGGAGGTCTATATGGCCTGCATGATTACCCTGACAAAGTATAATAATAAAACATGCGGTCTGGGACCCATCATAATTAGGTTGTGTTTAGTAGTACTATTTTTAGCACGTTAATCCCTTTTACTCCCCCTATCGGGGGAGGTCTATATGGCCTGCATAATTACCCTGACAAAATATAACAACAAGACATGCGGTCTGGAACCCATGGTAACTAGGTTGTGTTAAGTAGTACTATTCTTAGCACTTTAATACGTGTTACTCCACCTATCTGGGGAGGTCTATATGGCCTGCCCGATTACCCTGACAAAATATAACAACAAGACATGCGGTCAGGGACCCATGGTAACTAGGTTGTGTTAAGTAATACTATTCTTAGCACTTTAATCCCTTTTACTCCCCCTATCGGGGGAGGTCTATATAGCCTGCCTGATTACCCTGACAAAATATAACAATAAGAAATGCGGTCTGGGAGCCATGGTAACTAGGTTGTGTTAAGTAGTACTATTCTTAGCACTTTAATACGTGTTACTCCACCTATCCGGAGAGTTCTATATGGCCTGCCTGAGTACCCTGACAAAATATAACAAGACATGCGGTCTGGGACCCATGGTTACTAGGTTGTGTTAAGTAGTACTATTCTTAGCACTTTAATACGTGTTACTCCACCTATCCGGAGAGTTCTATATGGCCTGCCTGAGTACCCTGACAAAATATAACAATAAGACATGCGGTCTGGGAGCCATAGTAACTAGGTTGTGTTAAGTATTACTATTCTTAGCACTTTAATACGTGGTACGTGTTACACTCTCCCTATCGGGTGAGGTCTATATGGCCTGCCGATTACCCTGACAAAATATAACAAGACATGCGGACTGGGACCCATGGTAAGGTTACTTCCTTTTGCACAATAGAGTACAGGTATGGCATCGATTTTAGGAACCCGGAGATAATTTTTAGGAACCGGGAGATGGAAAAAGATGCTTGGACACCCAGTACAGCTCGTTCTCCTTCAGCCTTTTTATACGAGGGTCCAGGACCCTCAACAGCATGAAACACCACATATGCCATCCTTTTGAACAATCCAATACGGGTATGGTATCGATTTTAGGAACCCGGAGATAATATTTAGGAACCGGGAGATGTAAAAAGATGCTTGGACACCCAGTACAGATCGTTCTCCTTCAGCCTTTTTATACGAGGGTCCAGGACCCTCAACAGAAACAACAGCATGAACCACCACATATGCCATCCTTTTGAACAATAGAGTACAGTTATGGCATCGATTTTAGAAACCCGGAGATAATTTTTAGGAACCGGAAAATTGAACAAAAAACTTGCTTGGACACCCAGTACACTTCGTTCTCCTTCAGCCTTTTTATACGAGGGTCCCGGACCCTCAACAGAAACAACAGCATGAAACAACACATATGCCATCATTTTGAATAACCCAGTACAGGTATGGCATCGATTTTAGGAACCCAGAGATAATTTTTAGGAACCGGGAGATGGAAAAAGATGCTTGGACAACCAGTACACTTCGTTCTCCTTCAGCCTTTTTATATGAGGGTCCAGGACCCCTCAACAGAAACAACAGCATGAAACACCACATATGCCATCCTTTTGAACAATCCAGTACAGGTATGGCATCGATTTTAGGAACCCGGAGATAATTTTTAGGAACCGGGAGATGGAAAAAGATGCTTTGACACCCAGTACAGGTCGTTCTCCTTCAGCCTTTTTATACGAGGGTCCCGGACCCTCAACAGAAACAACAGCATGAAACACCACGTATGCCATCCTTTTGAACAATCCAGTACAGGTATGGCATCCATTTTAGGAACCCGGAGATAATTTTTAGGAACCGGGAGATGGAAAAAGATGCTTGGACACCCAGTACAGGTCATTCTCCTTCAGCCTTTTTATACGAGGGTCCCGGACCCTTATCAGAAACAACAGCATGAAACACCACATATGCCATCCTTTTGAATAATCAACTACAGGTATGGCATCGATTTTAGGAACCCGGAGATAATTTTTAGGAACCGGGAGATGGAAAAAGATGCTTGGAGAACCAGTACACTTCGTTCTCCTTCAGCCTTTTTATACGAGGGTCCAGGACCCTCAACAGAAACAACAGCATGAAACACCACATATGCTATCCTTTTGCACAATAGATTACAGATATGGCATTGATTTTAGGAACCCAGAGATAATTTTTAGGAACCGGGAAATTGAACAAAAAACGTGCTTGGACACCCAGTACAGGTCGTTCTCCTTCATCCTTTTTATACGATGGCCCACGACCCTCAACAGGCACAACAGCATGAAACACCACATATGCCATCCTTTTGCACAATAGAGTACAGGTATGGCATCGATTTTAGGAACCCGGAGATAATTTTTAGGAACCGGGAAATCGAACAAAAAACATGCTTGGACACCCAGTACAGGTCGTTCTCCTTCAGCCATTTTATACGATAGTCCACGACCCTCAACAGGCACAACAGCATGAAACACCACATATGCCATCCTTTTGCACAATAGATTACAGATATGGCATTGATTTTAGGAACCCGGATATAATTTTTAGGAACCGGGAAATTGAACAAAAAACATGCTTGGACACCCAGTACAGGTCGTTCTCCTTCAGCCTTTTTATACGATGGTGCACGACCCTCAACAGGCACAACAGCATGAAACACCACATATGACATCCTTTTGCACAATCGAGTACAGGTATGGCATAGTTTTTAGGAACAAATAGATAATTTTTCAGAACCGTGAGATGGAAAAAGATGATTGGTCGGTCCTCCTACTTCAAATTTAGGGCACTGCGCATGCAATCTACTGTGCCACCAGATATGAGTGGTGTGTTAATGAGTACTATTCTTAAAAGTTTCATCACTGTTATGTGCCTTTTTTTTGGTTTGGGTTTTGTAGCCACAGTGCAGCACCAGAGGCCAGAAAAATTAGGCATGTCCAAATGCCTGAAAAATTAGGTATTGTTGCAGCAAAATTGATGTTTGTAAAACAGAAAGTGCCCTAAAACCTTGCGGCTTGATCACTAGTTGTTGGTGGATAAATCACGCAAGTCATCCGGCATTCTAAGAAAAAATACGGCAGCGTGTGTACCATTTGTAGCCCAAGGCAGCTCATCTCATCATCAGGCCTTTTTTACTCAAATGTATCGCCCAATGTCAGTCCCTTCGGGATCCATCCCTTATTCATTTTAATAAAGGTGAGATAATCCAGACTTTTTTTACCTAGGCGACTTCTCTTCTCAGTGACAAAACCTCCTGCTGCACTGAAGGTCCTTTCTGACAGGACACTTGAAGCGGGGCAGGCCAGAAGTTCGATTGCAAATTGGGATAGCTCAGGCCACAGGTCAAGCCTGCACACCCAGTAGTCAAGCTGTCCATCGCTCCTCAGAGTGTTGAGATCCGTAGTTAATGCTAGGTAGTCTGCTACCTGTCGGTTGAGTCTTTCTCTGAGGCTGGATCCCGAAAGGCTCTGGCGATGCATAGGAGTTAAAAAGGTCCGCATGTCCTCCATCAACAACACGTCAGGAAAGCGTCCTGTCCTTGCCACCGTGGTCGTGGGAGTAGGAGGAGGATTACTTTCATCTCTTCCCCTGTTAGATTCCCGTTGTGCTGTGACATCACCCTTATACGCTGTGTAAAGCATAGTTTTTAATTTATTTTGGAACTGCTCCATCCTTTCCGACTTGCGGGAATTTGGTAACATTTCAGTCACTTTATGCTTATACCGGAGGTCTAGTAGCGTGGACACCCAGTACAGGTCGTTCTCCTTCAGCTTTTTTATACGAGGGTCCCTCAACAGGCACGACAGCATGAAAGACCCCATTTGCACAAGGTTGGATGCCGAGCTAATCATGTCCCGTTCCTCGTCCTCACTGATGTCACTGAAGGTATCTTCTTCCCCCCAGCCACTTACAACACCACGGGTACCAGATAGGTGACAACAACGAGCACCCTGGGACGCTTGTTGTGCTTGGTCTTCCTCCTCATCCTCAAAGCCACATTCCTCCTCTGACTCCTCTTCCTCACAATCCTCTTCCTGCGTTGCCGCAGGTCCAGCAAGCGATTCTGATAAGGCTGTTTCTGGTAGTGATGGACACCACAACTCTTCCTCTTCACGCTCATCTACGGCCTGATCCAGCACTCCTCTCAGGGCATGCTCCAGGAAGAAAACAAATGGTATGATGTCGCTGATGGTGCCTTTGGTGCGACTGACAAGGTTTGTCACCTCAAAAGGACGCATGAGCCTACAGGCATTGCGCATGAGCGTCCAGTAATTTGGCAAAAAAATCCCCAGCTCCCCAGAGGCTGTCCTAGCACCCCGGTCATACAAATACTCGTTAACAGCTTTTTCTTGTTGGAGCAGGCGGTCGAACATTAGGAGTGTTGAATTCCAACGTGTCGGGCTGTCGCAAATCAAGCGCCTCACTGGCAGGTTGTTTCGACACTGGATATCGGACAAGTGCGCTATGGCCGTGTAGGAACGCATGAAATGGCCACACACCTTCCTGGCCTGCTTCAGGACGTCCTGTAAGCCTGGGTACTTATGCACAAAGTGTTGTACAATCAGATTACACACATGTGCCATGCACGGCACATGTGTCAACTTGACCAATTTCAATGCTGCCGCCAAATTACTTCCATTGTCAGAAACAACCTTGCCAATCTCCAGTTGGTGCGGAGTCAGCCACTGATCCACCTGTGCATTAAGGGAGGACAGGAGTGCTGGTGCCGTGTGACTCTCGGCTTTCAGGTAAGTCAACCCCAAGACGGCGTGACACTGCAGTATCTGGGATGTTGAATAGTACCTGGGGAGCTGGGGGGTGCCGTTGATGTGGAGCAAGACGCAGCAGCAGAAGAGGACTCAGCCGAGGAAGAGGTTATGGAAGAGGATGGAGTAGGAGGAGTAGAGGAAGTAGCAGCAGGCCTGCCTGCAAGTCATAGCGGTGTCACCAACTCCTCTGCAGAGCCACGCATTCCATGCTTGTCAGCCGTCAGCAGGTTTACCCAATGCGCAGTGTAGGTGATATACCTGCCCTGACCATGCTTTGCAGACCAGCTATCAGTGGTCATATGGACCCTTGCCCCAACGCTGTGTGCCAGACATGCCATTTCTTCCTTTTGCACAATCGAGTACAGGTTTGGGATTGCCTTTTGTGAAAAGAAATTTCGGCCAGGTACCTTCCACTGCGGTGTCCCAATAGATATTTTTTTTTTTGAAAGCCTCAGACTCCACCAGCTTGTATGGTAAAAGCTGGCGTGCTAAGAGTTTAGACAAGCCAGCTGTCAGACGCCGGGCAAGGGGGTGACTTTGGGAAATTGGCTTCTTACGCTCAAACATGTCCTTGACAGACACCTGACTGTGGGCAGATGACCAGGAACTGCTACGTAAGAGAGAATGAGTGGAGGATGGTTGAGAAGGGGGCAAGGAGTACAGCAGTGGTTGACGTGGCCGAAGATGCTGGACCAGGAGGAGGAGGGCGGCTTTGAGTTTGTGTGCTGTTTCTACTCATGTGTTCTTCCCATCTGCGTTTGTGATGTGAGACCATGTGCCTTCGCAAAGCAGTTGTACCTAGGTGGGTGTTGGAGCTCCCACGACTCAGTTTCTTTTGGCACAGGTTGCAAATGGCATCACTGTTGTCAGAGGCAGACACACACAAAAAATGCCACACTGCTGAGGTCTGCAATGACGGCATTCTGGTGGTGTCAACAGCATGCGTTGATTGGCGTGCTGTCTGGCTGACCCCGGGTGCCGATGCATGCTGTCTGACTGTGCCACTAGCTCCTTGCGACGACCTCCCCCTGCTTCCAACTCGTCTCCTCCTCCTCCTCTCTGTCTCCCCATCTGAACTTTCCCCCTCTTCTTCTTCTCTTCTAGCGGGCACCCACGTGACATCCACGGACACATCATCATCAACCGCTTCACTTGTATCTGACACATCAACAAAGGAAGCAGCAGCGGGTACAACATCATCATCATCATCATCATCATCCCGTACGTCCATGTCTGTAATGCTGCCTGACTGAGACATATCACTGTTATCTACATCCTCTGTCAATGATGGTTGCGCATCACTCATTTCTTCAAACTGATGTGTCAATAACTCCTCTGACAGATCAAGTGAAGCGGCTGTGGTGCTAGTGTTGGTGGTGGCGACAGGCGGGCGAGTGGCAATGGTCACTTGATAGGTGCCCAAAGCACAGCTGGAGGTGGATGGTGCATCAAGGTTAGGACTAGGAGCGGAAGCCTTAGAAGATTGGGTGTCCTGTGTTAGCCATTCAACTAGGTCCTCCTCAGAACTTTTCGCGTCCCTGGCACCTGGCCTCTGAACACTGTGCATAGTTGTAGGGTCTAAGAGAATCACAGCACCACGACCACGACGGCACCTGCGGGGTGGCCTGCCTCTGCCTGTCATTTTTTTTAAAATGTACAGTTACAATACTATTAAACAAATTTTTAGTGGTGGCACTGGGCAAGTGGGCACAGTATACGCTGTGAACCTGACACAAAAAAGCAGATTGATGTTTCAAAGTCAAATTTTTTTATTTTTTAAATATTAAAAGTACGGTGACGACAAATGAGTGGTGCCACTAACTTGGCAAGTGGCCCTGGCACACACGCTGGCAGGCAGGCAACTTCAATTAGATTACTATAGTAGACTGATGTTTCACAGTCAAAAAAGTTTTTTTATTAAATATTTAAAATACTGTTATAATAAATATGAGTGCTGGCACTAGTTGGCAAGTGGGCCTGGCACACACGCTGGCAGGAAGGCAACTGCAATTCAATTGCACTAGCAGATTGATGATTCACAGTCAAAAAAGTTTTTATTTTAAATATTTACACTACTGTTATAACAAATATGATTGGTGGCACTAGTTGGCAAGTGGGCCCGGCACACACGCTGGCAGGCAGGCACCTTCAATTAGATTACACTAGCAGACTGATGTTTCACAGTCAGAAAAGTTTTTATTTAAAATATTTACACTACTGTTATAACAAATATGATTGGTGGCACTGGTTGGCAAGTGGGCCTGGCACACATGCTTGGGATGAAGGCAACTGCAATTAGATTACACTAGCTGACTGATGCTTCACAGTCAAAAAAGTTTTTATTTTAAATATTTACAATACTGTTATAACATATATGATTGGTGGCACTAGTTGGCAAGTGGGCCTGGCACACACGCTGGCAGGCAGGCAACTGCAATTCAATTGCACTAGCAGACTGATGATTCACAGTCAAAAAAGTTTTTATTTTAAATATTTACAATACTGTTATAACAAATATGATTGGTGGCACTAGTTGGCAAGTGGGCCTGGCACACACGCTGGCAGGCAGGCAGGCAACTGCAATTGAATTGCACTAGCAGACTGATGATTCACAGTCAAAAAAGTTTTTATTTTAAATATTTACAATACTGTTATAACAAATATGATTGGTGGCACTAGTTGGCAAGTGGGCCTGGCACACACGCTGGCAGGCAGGCAACTGCAATTCAATTGCACTAGCAGACTGATGTTTCACAGTGAAAAAATATTTTTTTAAAAATATTTACACTACTGTTATAACAAATATGATTGGTGGCACTAGTTGGCAAGTGGGCCTGGCACACACGCTGGGAGGAAGGCAGCTGCAATTAGATTACACTAGCTGACTGATGTTTCACAGTCAAAAAAGTTTTTATTTTAAATATTTACAATACTGTTATAACAAATATGATTGGTGGCACTAGTTGGCAAGTGGGCCTGGCACACACGGTGGCAGGCAGGCAGGCAGGCAACTGCAATTCAATTGCACTAGCAGACTGATGATTCACAGTCAAAAAAGTTTTTATTTAAAATATTTACAATACTGTTATAACAAATATGATTGGTGGCACTAGTTGGCTAGTGGGCCTGGCACACACACTGGCAGGCAGGAAACGGCAATTCAATTGCACTAGTAGACTGATTCACAGTCAAAAAAGTTTTTATTTTAAATATTTACACTACTGTTATAACAAATATGATTGGTGGCACTAGTTGGCAAGTGGGCCTGGCACACACGCTGGCAGGCAGGCAGGTAACTGCAATTCAATTGCACTAGCAGACTGATGATTCACAGTCAAAAAAGTTTTTATTTTAAATATTTACAATACTGTTATAACAAATATGATTGGTGGCACTAGTTGGCTAGTGGGCCTGGCACACACGCAACTGCAATTCAATTGCACTAGCAGACTGATGATTCACAGTCAAAAAAGTTTTTATTTTAAATATTTTCAAAACTGTTATAACAAATATGATTGGTGGCAATAGTTGGCAAGTGAGCCTGGCACACACGCTGGCAGGCAGGCAACTTCAATTAGATTACACTAGCAGACTGATGTTTCACAGTCAAAAAAGATTTTTTTTTAAATATTTACACTACTGTTATAACAAATATGATTGGTGGCACTAGTTGGCAAGTGGGCCTGGCACACACGCTGGGAGGAAGGCAACTGCAATTAGATTACACTAGCTGACTGATGATTCACAGTCAAAAAAGTTTTTATTTTAAATATTTACAATACTATTATAACAATTATGATTGGTGGCACTAGTTGGCAAGTGGGCCTGGCACACACGCTGGCAGGCAGGCAGGCAACTGCAATTCAATTGCACTAGCAGACTGATAATTCACAGTCAAAAAAGTTTTTATTTTAAATATTTACAATACTGTTATAACAAATATGATTGGTGGCATTAGTTGGCTAGTGGGCCTGGCACCCACGCTGGCAGGCAGGAAACTGCAATTCAATTGCACTAGCAGACTGATGATTCACAGTCAAAAAAGGTTTTATTTTAAATATTTACAATACTGTTATAACAAATATGATTGGTGGCACTAGTTGGCAAGTGGGCCTGGCACACACGCTGACAGGCAGGCAACCGCAATTCAATTGCACTAGCAGACTGATGATTCACAGTCAAAAAAGTTTTTTATTTTAAATATTTTCAAAACTGTTATAACAAATATGATTGGTGGCAATAGATGGCAAGTGGGCCTGGCACACACGCTGGCAGGCAGGCAACTTCAATTAGATTACACTAGCAGACTGATGTTTCACAGTCAAAAAATATTTATTTTTTAAATATTTACACTACTGTTATAAAAAATATGATTGGTGGCACTAGTTGGCAAGTGGGCCTGGCACACACGCTGGGAGGAAGGCAACTGCAATTCAATTGCACTAGCAGACTGATGATTCACAGTCAAAAAAGTTTTTATTTTAAATGTTTACACTACTGTTATAACAAATATGATTTGTGGCACTAGTTGGAAAGTGGGCCTGGCACACACGCTTGCAGACAGGCAACTGCAATTAAATAACACTAGCAGACTGATGTTTTAAAAAGTTACACTAATGTTACAACAGATAGGAGTGGTGGCACTGAGGATAGAAGTAGGCACAGTATGTGGTTGCAGCCTGACACACAGGCTGGCACTAGTGGCAGGCTGGCCTGGCAACTAAAATTAAATAACACTAGAAGACTGATGTAAAAGGTTTTTTTACAAAATTTAAACTAATGTTACACCAGATAGGAGTGGTGGCACTGAGGATGGAAGTAGGCACAGTATATGCTGGCAGCCTGACACACAGGCTGGCACTAGTGGCAGCCAGGCTGGCCTGGCAACTAAAATTAAATAACACTAGAAGAGGACTGATGTAAAAGTTTTTTGTTAGAAACTTTTTTACACTAATGTTACACCAGATATAAGTGGTGGAAAACAGAGCTATTAATCACAGTATATGATGTGGGCCTGACACACAGGCCTGATGGAAAATTTAATTAGATTACACTAGCAAAATGATGTAAAAGTTTTTTTTTTAAATAATGTTAACCAGATAATTTTGCACTAATGTTACACCAGATATCAGTGGTGGCACAGAGCAATTAATCACAGTATATGATGTGGGCCTGACACACAGGCCTGATAGAAAATGAAATTAAATTACACTAGCAAAATGATGTAAAAGTTTTTTTTTAAAAATATACACTAATGTTAAGCAGATATCAGTGGTGGCACAGAGCCATTAACCACAGTATATGCTGTGAGCCTGACACACAGGCCTAATAGAAAATGAAATTAGATTACACTAGCAAAATGATGTAATTTTTTTTTTAAATTTACAATAATGTTAAGCAGATATCAGTGGTGGCACAGACAATTAACCACAGTATATGCTGTGAGCTTGACACACAGGCCTGATAGAAAATGAAATTAGATTACACTAGCAAAATGATGTAAAAGTTTTTTTATTTTTATTTTACACTAATGTTACACCAGATATAAGTGGTGGAAAACAGAGCTATTAATCACAGTATATGATGTGGGCCTGACACACAGGCCTGATGGAAAATTAAATTAGATTACACTAGCAAAATTATGTAAAAGTTTAAAAAAAAATAAAAAATTAAAATAATGTTAACCAGATATCAGTGGTGGCACAGAAGAATTAATCACAGTATATGATGTGGGCCTGGCACACAGGCCTGATAGAAAATAAAATTAGATTACACTAACAAAATGATGTAAATATTTTTTTTTTTTTTATTATTTTACACTAATGTTACACCAGATATCAGTGGTGGCACAGAGCAATTAATCACAGTATATGATGTGGGCCTGACACACAGGCCTGATAGAAAATGAAATTAGATTACACTAGCAAAATGATGTAAAAGTTTTTATTTTTTATTTTACACTAATGTTACACCAGATATCAGTGGTGGCACAGAGCAATTAACCACAGTATATGCTGTGTGAGCCTGACACACAGGCCTGATAGAAAATGAAATTAGATTACACTAGCAAAATGATTTAATTTTTTTTTTTTAATTTACACTAATGTTACACCAGATATCAGTGGTGGCACAGAGCAATTAACCACAGTATATGCCGTGTGAGCCTGACACACAGGCCTGATAGAAAATGAAATTAGATTACACTAGCAAGATGATTTAAATTTTTTTAAAAAAATTTTTACACTAATGTTAAGCAGATATCAGTGGTGGCACTAATCACAGTATATGCTGTAAGCCTCACACAGGCTGACAGCCAGGCAAATGCAAATAAAATTACAAATAATAAAAAATAAAAAAAACGACTGAAGTTCTAGCCCTAAAAAGGGCTGTTTGGGCTGAAGTTCTAGCCCTAAAAAGGGCTTTTTGGGGTGCTGTCCTTACAGCAGAGATTAGATGAGTTCTTCAGGACTGTAGTGGACACTAAATACACTAGCCTGGCTATCTATTTCCCTATAATATCAGCAGCAGCACCACTAAACCTCCTCTCACTAACAATGCAAGATCGTAATGAATCTAAAATGGCTGCTGCCCAGGAGCTGGGAGCGTCTGTGAGGGAGTGTCTGCTGCTGATTGGCTCAAATGTGTCTGCAGGCTGTGAGATACAGGGTCAAAGTTTCCTCAATGATGACGAATAGGGGGCGGATCGAACATCGCATATGTTCACCCGCCGCGGCGAACGCGAACAAGCTAAGATCGCCGGGAACTGTTCTCCGGCAAACAGTTCGCAACATCACTATTCATAATATATTTGGAGTTGAGGCCATTAGGAATCCTTGTTCCCAATGTAAAAATCCAAAATGCTTCCCTCAACTCCAAAATGTGATCAATAGAACCCCCCCTTTTGGGTTTTACAACCTTTTCAATGGCACACCACGAAAAGCTGGCAAGATTGCCACCATGATAAACTCCAAAGTGCTGTACCACAGGGGTGGTTGACCTAGCTACCTTGAATGACGATAGGTGTTCTCTAATTCTGGTATTGACATCCCTAGAGGTGAGCCCCACATATTGAACTTTACATTGGGAGCAATCCAGTAAGTAGATGACATACTTGAAGGTCCAATTGAGGCAGGATTTGATACTTTATGTTTTACCTGTGACATGGCTAGAAAAGGTATTACAGATGTTAACATATTCACAGGGTTTGCACCTGGCATGACCACATCTGTACATGCCCTGATGTTTAATCCATGAACTGGCATTGTAAGTGTGCGCGGGCAACAAAGTAGGAGATAATAGGGACCCCAGGGTTGGACCATTTTTATATGAACACCTCAGTCCATTATCTACTGTTTCTACTAATCTGTTGTCTGCTTTGAGTATCTGAAAATGTTTGCAAACAATGGAACATATCTGTTTGTATTAACTGCTATGTGTAGTAACAAAGGTAAACCCTTTGAATTGATTGGTGGTTTTGTTATTAATATTCGGCCCATGTGAATGAAGAAGATTATCTCTAGTTTTAACACTCACAGATTGTTTAGCCCTAAGAATAGTTTTCTTGGGATATTTCCTCAGGTGCAATCTTGCTTCCAGATCAGTAGCAAGAACCCTAAAGTCATTGTCATTGGAACAGTTCCGTTTCAGTCTGATCAGTTCCCCTTTAGCTATAGCCTGGGGAACGTTTCTGATGGCAACTGGTGCCAAACAATACTGAATTACCCGAAATAGGTTTCCTATATGCCTTCGTTTTTACTTTGCCATTAGAAAGCCCTATCAACGTCAGATCTAAGTAATTGATAGCACGCTCATTAAATTAGTAGGTGGATTTAAGATTCATCTGATTATGATTTAAGTAGAGGCAAAATTCTTCTACTTGAGACTGAGAACCAGTCCAGATGAATATCAGGTTGTCTATGTATCTCTTATGCAACGATAGGGATTATTATCCGCAAAAATGTGGATCTCAGCCAATGACAATGTTATTTCCCCCATTTAGTATGCTGCCAAGCTGTGTCTTATGGTCTGCATAACAGATGTATTCTTGCTGATTTTGTAAGGCTCTTCACGGGTTAATGCTTATAGGGTTCACTTGTTAGGGAGTAGGTGTGCTTTTGTTTTAATTAACCAATGAGAATTTGTATGTGATTATTTAACTAGGTGTGACACTTAGCACTACAGGCTATGATTACGTCTGAATGCCGAAACGCGTAAGCCATTAGTGCCACACCGGCTCTCTTTGTGCATATGTTGCTATTTCTCCTGTTTTAACTTTTGTGGAATAAAGAAGATATTTTTTAAGTCTCCACGGATATCGCTTGTTTATTGTATACACTGGAGGTACATATATATCCTGTAATTCCATATATAATATGCATGTATGTACTAATTAATCCTACAAAAGATGGCAGATACATATTTAGTTATTCAGCATCCTCATTTCCTGTGTCCTATAATCTTTAAACAATGGAGAATTGAAGGACGTTTGTGAAATGTTTCATACAATTCTATAGGAGTTTTAGAAACTGGCTAATAAATTGAGTGTGTTGTTCATGGAAATAACCTACAGTATACCACTCTAATCATTCCATGCAGAGAAACAGAAAACTCTAACTTACATCAAGGGATATGAAACCAATTTGTTTTTCTTTCATGATTTAGATAGAGCAGGCATTTTTAAGCAACTTTCTAACTTACTCCTATTATTACATTTTTTTCATTCTCTTGGTATCTTTATTTTAAAAAGCAATTATGAAAGCTTTTTGGTTCAGAAGCCTGGGTAGCGCTTGTTGATTGGTGACTACATTTAGCAGCCAATCAGCAAGCACTACCCAGGTGCTGAACCTTAAGTGGGCAGGCTTCTAAGCTTTACATTCCTGCTTTTCAAATAAAGATATCAACATAACGAAGAAAATTTAATAATAGGAAAGTTGCTTAAAATTGCGTTATCTTGCTCAAACAATAATGAACACGTTTTGAGATCTGAAATAAATGATTATTGCTTATTAGGTGGCACAACAAAACATATGAAAATGGTATGGAAATATGAAACAAAGGTTTCTTAAAAAAATTAAGAGGATATAGTATATGACATGGCGTGTGTATGTGTGTGTGCAAGAGTGTTAGTGTATTCTATACAAAAATATAAAAATAAAAGAATGGGAGAGTCTGCTTACCTAGAGGCCTGATGATGGATGAGGAGAGAAGATTTGATTCAAATAATACAAAGATTTGCTGTCTTGAGAGTTATCCCAACGTAACGCAACCCCATTGATGTCTATAGGGAAAAGAATGTTATGTAAAAACCCAAAAATAAACCCCTAGTCTAAATATCCCTAATCCGCCTCCCCCCGATATCGACGACACTAATTAAAGTGATTAATTCCTAAACCGCCGCCCCCCACATTGCAACTACTATAATAAATCTAATAATTCCTAATCCGCCACCCCAACACTTAATAAACCTATTAACCCTTAAACCGCCGACCCCACATCGCAACTGCTATAATAAAGCTATTAACCCCTAAACCGCCGCCCCCCCATTATAACTACTATAATAATCCTATTAACCCCTAAACCGCCGCCCCCCCCATTACAACTACTATAATAAACCTATTAACCCCTAAACCGCCGCACCCCCATTACAACTACTATAATAAGCCTATTAACCCCTAAACCGCCGCACCCCCATTACAACTACTATAATAAACCTATTAACCCCTAAACCGCCGGCCCCCACATTACAACTACTATAATAAACCTATTAACCCCTAAACTGCCGGCCCCCACATTACAACTACTATAATAAACCTATTAACCCCTAAACTGCCAGCCCCCCACATCACAAAGACCATAATAAAGCTTTTAACCCCTAAACCTAACACCCCCCTAACTTTTAATTAAAGTTACAATATAACTACCTTAAAATAAATAAAAACTTACCTGTGAAATAAAAAAAAACTTAGAGTAAACTATAAATACACCTAACATAACTATTTTAATAAACTAAAATAAACGAAAAATAAAAAAACTAAATCATTTTTTAAAAAAAATCAAAATTTATCCAAAATAATAACAATTAAACCTAATCTAATAGCCCTATAAAAATAAAAAAGCCCCCCAAAATAAAAACACCCATAATCTATCAATAAATTACCCATAGCCCTTAAGAAAGGGCCTTTTGTAGGGCATTGCCCTAAGTTAAACAGCTCTTTTACATGAAAAAATTACAAAGTCCTCCTAACAGTAAAACCCCCCAACCAACCAACCCCCCCAAATAAAGAAACCTAATTCTAAAAAAAACTTAAGCTACCCATTGCTCCTAAAGGGGCATTTGTATGGGTATTGCCCATAACCCATAAAAAATTAAAAATCCCTAATCTAAAAAAAAAACACCCCAAAAAATACAACCCCCCCAAGTCTATTCCCAAAATAGGTACTCACAGTTCCTGTGTAGCGGTGAAGGTCTTCTTCCAGACGGCTTCCTCTTCATCCAGCGTGGGACTCTCCATCTTCTTGCTTCATCCTGGTGGCGTGGAAAGGAGCATCTGCACCGGCGGCGCGGACATCCATTGTGGAGGATCCTCTTCATGTGATCACCACCGCACACTGAAGATTGAATGCAAGGTACCTGTTTAAATATGGGGTACCTTGCATTCTTATTGGCTGACATTTTCAAATCAGCCAATAGGATGAGAGCTACTGAAATCCTATTGGCTGATTTGAATTTAAAGATGGGCCATCTCATAAGCTTACATTCCTGCTTTATCAAATAAATATACGAGGAGAATGAAGAAAAAGGGTCAAGATTATTTACTATCACCTAGATCAGTGATTTTTCAACCTTTTTTTTTTTTGCCACGGCAAATTTTTTTACATTAAAAAATCCTACGGCACACCACCATCCCAAAATTTTACAAAACCAAAACATTGTAGCCTAATACAGCGTATATATATATATATCTGCACGAAAAAAGAGCACTCCACGGGTCTTATTAGATATCACTTTACTGTTATGTAAACGTTTTCATACAACAACTGGTCGTCCTCAGACAAAATTGTACAAACAAACTTACCCACCACCATATATCACCGATGTTAGATGCCGAATCCATGCTCTCCCGGGTTGGTCCGCCCTCAAGAATGACATCACCGTCCCGGGCAACGTGGCAGCGGCTGTGAGAATGTAAACAAACATGACACTGTTAAGGAGCTTATTACATATACATAAGCAAAGCATATTATGCTAAAGTGGCCAAATATTACAACCAAAACCAAAAAAGAATAATAACTAATTGTTGCCCTACATGCTTGTCAGTCTTACTGATTGTCATAGGAACAACTAAAATAAGTGCTACGTAATATAGGCTATAGTATAGCCATAGTAACAGGTATTATAAATCTAATATGCACACCACATATCAAATTGCGGTTTGTAATAAATATGGCCATATATTCAATTTGCAGAACAGCTGGGAATAAAGAAATATGCTATGTAAATCCACTATAAGTACAGCTGTAAAGGTTGCCATGGCAACCAAACAGAAAGTACTCATTGGTGTACTTAGCTATACTCAGTGGGTGAAAATATATTATAATGGCTCTAAAGGACAAAATGTTAAAAACGATAATGAATCCAAACTGAACAAAATTAACCCTTTGCACGGTGGACACTGAATTATATTATTATAATGATTATTATAATTATTATAGTACAGATAAGAAATGGAATCAGGACTCGCATCAGCTTATTCCAACATAACAGATAATTATAGGAACGCTTGCCATTCCAGATAGGTATTGAGCCCCTTCGGGACTAGTGTTTCCAAGTTGTATGACCAGCGGGCTTCCTTCTGCAGTAAAGCCCTATTACGATCACCCCCTCTGTTCAGAGGGGGGACATGATCTATAATGGTGTATTTCAAGTCCGCCACATTGTCTTGCTTGGAGAAAGTGGCGATCCACTGGTTGCTCCATTATTCTCTTATGGATAGCCGACCTGATGGCTGACCTGTGATTAGCCATCCGAGTCTGGAGGTCATTCCTACATAGTAGAGTCCACACGTACAATGTAACAAATACACTATATAAGTAGTGGTACATGTTAAACAAAATTTATGTTTATAGGTCTTCCTTCTGTAAGGGTGGGAGAAAGTGGTCCCTGTGATTAGGCCACTACAGGTAGTACCTCCCAGACACCGGTATACTCCTGGTTTCTTGATATCCAGCCAGGTGGGCTTAGCATAGCATTGAACTGGGTCCATTTTAACTAAAATGTCTCTTAGCGATCTGGCCCTCTTAAAAACAATACTCGGTCGGGCCCAATTCTTAAGTGGTAGGAGTGGGTCTGTACTTAGTATGTCCCAGTGTTTGCGGAGTATTTCCCCTACACCTCTTTTGTCACCCGTAAATTCTGTTACAAATGTCATCCTCCTTACTGACATGAAAGCAAAAGAAGCAGAACAAGATCAGGACAAAAGACTTTCTCTCTGTTTCCTCAGGAGCTGAATAGGATAGCTTTGTTGTTGAAAACGCTGTTCCATTTTAGACAGCTGGATGTCTCGGTTCAGAACACCTGAATTATTCCCTAAAACCCTTTGTATCTGAGATTTAGGCAAAGCTTGTTTTTGCGCTGGAGGATGGCAACTAGAAAAATGTAGTAAGGCATTCCGATCAGTCTCCTTCCTAAACAATGTGGAGTGGACCCCACCATTTTTTATGTATAGTTGTACATCCAAAAAATCAATTTGTTGTTTATCATAATGTATTTTAAATCTCAAAGCTTGGTTAGAGGAATTTAATTCTTCAAGCCAGCCTTGTAATTCATGTGTTGAACCCCTCCAGATGATAAACAAATCATCAATGTATCTTTTGAAATATAATACTTCATGCCGTTTAAACAAATCCACATCTTCCTCCTCAAAGTTGGACATAAATAAGTTAGCATAATATGGGGCCACATTGGACCCCATCGCCGTCCCCTGTACTTGTAAGAAGAATTGTTTTTCAAAACAGAAGTAATTTGAAGTCAAACATAATTCCAGAAGGTGGATGATAACCTCAACCGGGGGTTCTTACATAAGGATACTTGGAGAGTTGTCTCCTGACAGCAAAAAGTCCTTCATTATGTGGAATGACATTATAAAGACTGGTCACATCAAGTGTGACCAGTATGTCATCAGGTTCCAAGCTATCAAAAGGCTGTAAATCCTGTAGTAAGGAAGTAGAATCTCTGAGATATGAGGACATTATTCATAACAAGTTGCTGTAAAAGGGCATCCACAAAAGTTGCCACTGGTTGGAAAATAGAGGCAATGGCTGAGACAATTGGTCTCCCAGGTGGTGAAACCAGACTTTTGTGGATTTTAGGTAATGTATACATCACAGGTATTGTGGGATGGGTAGTCGTTAAATACATAAGTGTAGCTCTATCAATGTATCCCTGTGTGAATATCATCTCCAATTGTTTTTTCAGACTTGAGGTAGGGTCTCCTTGTAATATTTTATATGTTGTAGGGTCTGACAGTTGTCCCATTATTTTAGATCTGTAATCGGCGTAATTCATAAGCACTATCGCTCCGCCTTTATTGGCTTCCCTTATGATAAGTTGTTTATCTTCCGCCAAGCTCTTCAATGCTTCCCATTCTGTGCTTTCACAGAATCCTCCATTGCTTTCAAGGTTACTCTAGAGAACGTAGTGATATTGGAGTTAGTTGATGTCGGGGTGTAGCTTGATTTAGCTCAAAACTTCCGATGAGGGTCTTGTGGTTGATTACCAAATTTTTCTTTCAATTGTAATTGTCTTTTAAACTTATGCATGTCAATAAGTAAGTCAAAGGTGTCAGTATTGCAGGTGGGAATAAAAGTTAGAACTTTATTGAGTACTTGGATCTCTAAAGTGTTCAGCTGGCGGTCACTCAAATTCACCATTATGCTTTCAGCTGTCACTTGGGTGGTATTAGATGTTGTTTTTTCTTTATTACCCCCCCCCCCGTCTGGTAATGGCTCTTTTCCTTGGAAGTTTTTTGAGCGTGTCGTGTCACCACTCGTGAAGTTTGTCCAACCTGAATATTCGCACCTGGTTGTGCTTCACTATCAGAACCTGAGCCAGAACCAGAGCTCTCCACTGTCTTAAGATCCTGTGGTTTCTTGTATCTCTGTCGTCCTCGTCTGGCCTGGAATTGCCTTTGTCTTTCTTGTTTGGGTAATAACCACAGATATACCCTCTTGTCGCGGTAGTCCCCAATTACTGCTTCAAGTTTCTTTTTTTTAAAGTCTTTTAAATCGGACTCATACTTGGTTACTTTGTCATGCAGTTTTTTTTTATCCAGTCCTCGCTGGTATCAGTTTGTAGTTTGATAGCATTAATACTTTCATAGGCAGTGATTTCAGTTTTTATAAGTGCCAATTGCCTACCTACTTCTTGTATGACCAAGAGTACCAAATCTAATGAGCACTTCTCCTTTATATTACACCATGTGTCGCAGAAGGCTGGGTTATTCCTACCAATTGTTGGTATGTTGTGTATCCGAAAACCCCTGGGGAACCCAGTGGGGATATATCCCTTATGATGATATTTGGATAAATAAGTCCTGTGCAACATCAGATCTTTCTCCTTCTGTTTTAGTTTTAACAAATGAGTATATACAAATGAGGGTTTGTCCGTTGTAGGCCCTGTAGTTAATGCTTCAAATCATATTGTGTCCGCATCTGCTTCTGTAAATTGAAAAGTCAATGCCCCAGGGATAGTTTCTCCCGTGTCAGAGTCCCCAACGTTTGTCATGTTATGAAAACAGTTAAAATACTCAGATGTTTTCGTGGCTGTAGCAAAAATTACTAATGTCAGAAAACAAATAAAAGAAACAAGTCTTAGTCCTAGGTGGTATTATAAACTTGGTCGGGTGCAGTGGTCACAAACAAGATAAATTTAGTACAGACCGCACTCCAGAATCCTTTATCCAGCCCTGGGTGCACCAAATGTATTAACAACTGCACGAAAAAAGAGCACTCCACGGGTCTTTTAATTAAATATCACTTTACTGTTATGTACACGTTTTCGGACAACTGTCCGTCCTCAGACAAAATTGTACAAACAAACTTACCCACCACCATATATCACCAATGTTAGACGCCGAATCCACGCTCTCCCGGGTTGGCCCGCCCTCAAGAATCAAGAGGCTGCGAGAATGTAAACAAACATGAACCTGTAGGGAGCTTATCACATATACATAAGCAAAACATATTCAAAGCATATTATGCTAAAGTGGCCAAATATTACAACCAAAAGCAAAAAAGTATAATAACTGTTGCCCTACATGCTTGTCAGTCTTACTGATTGTCAGTCTTACTGATTGTCATAGGAAAAACAAAAATAAGACGTATTAGGTATTATAAATCTAATATGCACATCACATATCAAATGGATGGTTTGTAATAAATATGACCATATATTCAATTTGCAGAACAGCTGGGAATAAAGAAATACGCTATGTAAATCCACTATATAAGTACAGCTGTAAATATATATATATATCAGAAAAAAAGAATAAAAGGTAAGCGCTGCCTTGCATATAAATACATATGACAAAAAGTGCAGTTTATCTAAAAGTCACAACAAATATAGTGCAAATAATAAAATGAAGCACCTCATATACTAATGAAACAATAAATAAAAAAAATATATAATGAATCAGAAAATAAATCCCAAAAAGAAAAAGAAAAGGATAAAAACAAAATTCTTAAACACATAGGTAAAGGCACATATAAAGTTCATATGATTCTTGATAATCTTGGTTCATCCGATCCCCATATGGGTGTGCACTTACTTGAATTAACCTCAATCTGTATGAGGTAAGTAGAGACGTAATCACTTGTCAATTCACACTGTCTGGAAAAGCCACTTGTATGGAGTGAGGTTACCCCTTTAAACCTTGGAATGTCCACAGGTAGAAAAACTTTCAAATCCTCTATTCTTGGAGTGAGGTAGATTTACGGTTTGATGGCATGCAAATATAAACAAAAGGACACTAATAGTGCATTAACCTTTTTATTAGTATGACATACAAACACCTGTAGATTAAACCTACTCACAAATAAACCCTCAATAAATGAGGTAAATAAAAAGCACATAAACAAGTATAGGCCGGTATCAGCAGCTGTGAAGCATTTTAAAACATGATGTATAATCAATTGAAAATTATAATCAATATACAAAACTGGATGGCATAATAAAAACTCGAAGTTAATAAGAAAGGATATGATAAAAATGATTATCATAGAAGGTAAAAAAGAATATTTAAAGATGGGGATACTATAATTTCATATCAAGAAGTAATGTACTTATACTAAAAACATGGAATATATGAGCGTGAATGATCACATTAAAGACATCCAATCTAAACCTGTAGCATATACATAAAACTAAATAAAAAAATCTAATTATACCAAGAGCACAAAGTATCACCCATAGTGGATAATAAAATGAGAATTGTTTACATTTTTTTATTTATATTAAAAAATCCGTAAAATTATAAAGAAATACACGAGAATGATAATTAAAAGGGATGAATTTCATTATAGGAAAGCAGCAATATCAATGTCCTTATTTAGACCATATGGAACCATAGTATTAAATAGGTGGATCCAATAGGTTTCTCTTTGTCTGAGAAGACGTTCCCTATCCCCTCAACTCTCTGACACCTTAACAAGTTCAAGGATGGTACCCCTTAGACATTTAGGATCTTTGTCGTGAACCATCATATTAGAAGGAATTCTAATGTGGATATTGATATGCATGGAAGAACAGGATATTACAAACATAATGGAACAAATGGAAATAAAAAACAACAATATAGAGAAAATATGGGAATAACCATACCATATCAGTCTACAGGGAGTGCAGAATTATTAGGCAAGTTGTATTTTTGAGGATTAATTTTATTATTGAACAACAACCATGTTCTCAATGAACCCAAAAAACTCATTAATATCAAAGCTGAATAGTTTTGGAAGTAGTTTTTAGTTTGTTTTTAGTTATAGCTATTTTAGGGGGATATCTGTGTGTGCAGGTGACTATTACTGTGCATAATTATTAGGAAACTTAATAAAAAACAAATATATACCCATTTCAATTATTTATTTTTACCAGTGAAACCAATATAACATCTCAACATTCACAAATATACATTTCTGACATTCAAAAACAAAACAAAAACAAATCAGTGACCAATATAGCCACCTTTCTTTGCAAGGACACTCAAAAGCCTGCCATCCATGGATTCTGTCAGTGTTTTGATCTGTTCACCATCAACATTGCGTGCAGCAGCAGCAACCACAGCCTCCCAGACACTGTTCAGAGAAGTGTACTGTTTTCCCTCCTTGTAAATCTCACATTTGATGATGGACCACAGGTTCTCAATGGGGTTCAGATCAGGTGAACAAGGAGGCCATGTCATTAGATTTTCTTCTTTTATACCCTTTCTTGCCAGCCACGCTGTGGAGTACTTGGACGCGTGTGATGGAGCATTGTCCTGCATGAAAATCATGTTTTTCTTGAAGGATGCAGACTTCTTCCTGTACCACTGCTTGAAGAAGGTGTCTTCCAGAAACTGGCAGTAGGACTGGGAGTTGAGCTTGACTCCATCCTCAACCCGAAAAGGCCCCACAAGCTCATCTTTGATGATACCAGCCCAAACCAGTACTCCACCTTGCTGGCGTCTGAGTCGGAATGGAGCTCTCTGCCCTTTACCAATCCAGCCACGGGCCCATCCATCTGGCCCATCAAGACTCACTCTCATTTCATCAGTCCATAAAACCTTAGAAAAATCAGTCTTGAGATATTTCTTGGCCCAGTCTTGACGTTTCAGCTTGTGTGTCTTGTTCAGTGGTGGTCGTCTTTCAGCCTTTCTTACCGTGGCCATGTCTCTGAGTATTGCACACCTTGTGCTTTTGGGCACTCCAGTGATGTTGCAGCTCTGAAATATGGCCAAACTGGTGGCAATATGATGAGGTATTGAAAATAAACAAAAATACAGATTTTCGACCCACATCGTCTTTTTACCCGATACACTCTAAAGGTAATTGTATTTGAAAGTTTGGTTACACAAGACCTGTATGAGTATTGTAAAAACTATAAAATTTGGAAAGATAACACAAGAGCAATTGACAAAGCTGAGATAAAAAAACTAAAAGAGGATATGGACATTATCATTAGGGAGGCAGACAAGGGTGGGGGAGTTGTAATATAAAATAGGGAGGATTATATCAATGAAGCAAAAAGACTTCTTAATGATACAACCACCTATAGAAACTCCCCTACAACCCCACCACTATGTTTGTTAAAAAATACAATGATTTATTAGATTCCTCTAAATTTGATGGGGTGTTAAATGAGAATGAATTTAAATTCTTGGGAAATAATGATCCGGTGGTAGCAGTTTTCTACCACCTCCCAAAAATTCACAAAATTGAAACAAATCCCCCTGGTAGACCCATTGTTGCAGGAATCAACTCTTTGGCATCCTCATTATCTGAGTACGTCGATCATTTTCTACAGCCTCTTGTACCAAAAATGAGATCCTATATTAAGGATACTCCTGACACTATTAGTAAGCTTTCTCGAATAGATTGGAAAGAGGACTATATATGGGTTACAGTCGATGTGACTGCCCTATATACTAATATTCCACACATCTTGGGTATACAATCTATTGAATACTGGCTAAAAAAAACTAACTAACCTTCCAGAAAAAAACCAAATGTTTATCCTTGAGTCAATTAAATTCATCTTAGAACAAAATCACTTTGTCTTTGATGATGAATACTATATACAGGTTAGCGGTACGGCTATGGGGACTAAATTTTCCCCTAGCTACGCTAACCTGTATATGGGTTTATGGGAGGAGAAATGTATCTGGATCAACAACCCCTTTAGGGACCATATAGTCACTTGGTCCCGTTTCATAGACGATATTATATTCGTCTGGAAAGGAGGGGTGGATATCCTTAATTAATTTTTGTGTTTCATAAAAACCAATGATGTCAATCTGAAATTCACAGACAAATTTAATAAATTTGAAATTGAGTTTCTTGACTTAGTCCTATTTCATGAAGGAGGGAAAGTTGAGACCAAATTACACAAAAAGGAAACGGATAGTAATGGTTTTTTACACGCTACAAGTAATCATTACCCTAGTTGGATTAAGAACATCCCTTATGGACAATTCCTAAGGGTCAAACGGAATTGTTCTTGCCAAGTAGAGTTTGAAAAAGAAGCCATTCTAAAAAATAATTTTTTAGAAAAGGGCTATGGAGAAAGAAATATTGAAGCAGCCTACAATAAGGTAAAAAACATCAACAATACTGATCTCATAAAAAATATGAATAACAAAAAAATGAATATTCAGACTAAGTCTAATAGAGAAACAAAACAAATGAATTTCATTACTACATTTAATGAAGGGTCAATAGGTGTGAAACACATTGTACAAAAACATTGGCACATTCTCCATAAAGACAAGATTTTAAAAGAGGTTCTGGATAAGAAACCAAGTTTTGTCTTTAGAAAAAATCAGAACCTTAAAAATATTTTAGCACCTAGTCAGCTAAAAAGAACCCAATCTAAGAAAACATGGCTAAATGGAAGTAGAGCCAAGGGGGTCTATAAATGTAATAGATTGAATTGTTGTG
Source organism: Bombina bombina (assembly GCF_027579735.1). Taxonomy (NCBI): domain Eukaryota; kingdom Metazoa; phylum Chordata; class Amphibia; order Anura; family Bombinatoridae; genus Bombina; species Bombina bombina. The sequence continues at coordinate 347,859,747 of NC_069505.1, read as the reverse complement.
CGTGTGAACATGCATATAATGGTAGTAATCCAACTAAACAGGTAATTTCTACATCACATGGTAAACACTGCGACATACAGTCTCTATGTAATTGTAGGACGGAGTACGTAGTGTACTTAATCCAATGCAGTTGTGACCTTCAGTATATAGGCCGTACCACACGCCCCTTTAAGAAAAGGATCTATGAGCATGTTACTAATATTAAAGCCGGACTCAAATCCCATAATTTATCAGAACACTATAGGATGGTTCACGACAAAGATCCTAAATGTCTAAGGGGTACCATCCTTGAACTTGTTAAGGTGTCAGAGAGGGGAGGGGATAGGGAACGTCTTCTCAGATAAAGAGAAACCTATTGGATCCACCTATTTAATACTATGGTTCCATATGGTCTAAATAAGGACATTGATATTGCTGCTTTCCTATAATGAAATTCATCCCTTTTAATTATCATTCTAGTGTATTTCTTTATAATTTTACGGATTTTTTAATATAAATAAAACATTTTAAACAATTCTCATTTTATTATCCACTATGGGTGATACTTTGTGCTCTTGGTATAATTAGATTTTTTTATATAGTTTTATGTATATGCTACAGGTTTAGATTGAATGTCTTTAATGTGATCATTCACTCTCATATATTCCATGTTTTTAGTATAAGTACACTACTTCTTGATATGAAATTATAGTATCCCCATCTTTAAATATTCTTTTTTACCTTCTATAATAATCATTTTTATCATACCCTTTCTTATTAACTTCAAGTTTTTATTATGCCATCCAGTTTTGTATATTGATTGTAATTTTCCATTGATTATACATCATGTTTAAAAATGTATGTTTAGTTACGGTTTATATATATATATATATATATATATATATATATATATATATATATATATATATATTGTATATGTTTGCCGTAACTATTTGGAATTTTTATGTATTAGATATTGCTTGCTGAACTTTTTTTTTATGTGTTTCTATATAGACTACTATATATATTTTCTGTGCAGTTGCGATAGATATCCCTCATATGACATATAAGTATATCATCGTTCTTGAAGATAACTGCCTTATAGTCTGTTTTAATACTAGATTTTTTTATGCTTTTTAATAATATTATGTATTTTCACTAAATAGACATATTTTATAGGTCATAATAGACTTTTGTAGCAAGTTGTTTAACTATCTGTTTTTATCATATGATCTATTATGTTTTTCAAATACGCCGTTTCTAATTGTTATTTTGTTCATGTATAACATTTCACATAAAGTTACAACGATCTCTATAGTGACAGGGAGATCCGCCCCTATGACGTAATCACGCTTGGTGTCTGTAAATAGACACGCAAGTCTCGTAGCAAAACATACCTCTGATGAAGAAAGCAGACGCAAGTCTTGCATGCCTTTGAAACGCGTAAGGTTATTCATTGCTGCCATCTATTGAACGCTTCACAGCTGCTGATACCGGCCTATACTTGTTTATGTGCTTTTTATTTACCTAATTTATTGAGGGTTTATTTGTGAGTAGGTTTAATCTACAGGTGTTTGTATGTCATACTAATACAAAGGTTAATGCACTATTAGTGTCCTTTTGTTTATATTTGCATGCCATCAAACCGTAAATCTACCTCACTCCAAGAATAGAGGATTTTAAAGTGTTTCTACCTGTGGACATTCCAAGGTTTAAAGGGGTAACCTCACTCCATACAAGTGGCTTTTCCAGACAGTGTGAATTGACAAGTGATTACGTCTCTACTTACCTCATACAGATTGCGGTTAATTCAAGTAAGTGCACACCCATATGGGGATCGGATGAACCAAGATTATCAAGAATCATATGAACTTTATATGTGCCTTTACCTATGTGTTTAAGAATTTTGTTTTTATCCTTTTATTTTTCTTTTTGGGATTTATTTTCTGTTTCATTATATATTTTTTTTATTTATTGTTTCATTAGTATATGAGGTGCTTCATTTTATTATTTGCACTATATTTATTGTGACTTTTATATAAACTGCACTTTTTGTCATATGTATTTATATGCTAGGCAGCGCTTACCTTTTATTCTTTTTTTCTGATTTCTACATAGAAGGGTGATACAGAGAATCTCCCCTCGTTTTAGGTTAGCTGCAGCCATCTGCATTTACAGAATTAAATATCTGTTTTCTTTTATAAATTTTAAGGGTTCATTGGTTTTACCCCCCTTTTTTTTCTGGAGCGCTAGTGGACCCAGAGCTTCCTGGATTTTTTTCTAGGATTCTACTTGTATTTATTATATATATATATATATATATATATATATAATATACAATTTAGTCAATTCAATTCAATTAAGCTTTATTAGCGTGACAGTCACTACAACTGTATTGCCAAAGCTAGAGAGAGGCACAATAATAACAATCAAAAGTTCCACGTATTGAAGCTGTTGGGGGGGGGGGGGGGTTACCAGTGATGAAAATAAATTCTTAGGTGATATGCAGTAGTTCCATGCAATTAAAAGTTCCGCTTGTTAGGGCAGTAAGCAGTGCACAAGTATTGAGCCCAAAAGCAGAAACTACTGGGGCCCAAGTAATCCTACTGTTAAAGTCCCTAAACCTTGGGGGCACCAGTATAAGAGATGTAGGATGTAGGATAAGCATAATATTGGGGCCCAAAAAGATCATCAGGGCTTGGCAATCAGACAATGATTAGCGTAAACTGAAAAATTACAAAAGTTAAGCCAGGAGGGCAAATGGCATAAATGCATATGATGGTAAACAGAAAGGTCTCACCCAGTTAAAGCAGATGTCTTCTCTATGCTGGAACGATATAATTAATATCCAGGGCAATTCTCCCTGAACTTGAGAATCCAGGAAGGGGAGGTAAGTGGATCTGTAAAACTGCGACTGTCGGAGTATGTAGGCCGCATTTGTTCAAAACACCTCCGCAGACACAAAAAGAAAATGACGGCCGTTCCCGCCACTTCCGCCCACTCTCCTCTATTCTTCAAGGCGACTATCAATCGGAAGCTTGGGAACAAGTGAATGTAGGCTCCTAGGCCTCAGAGTAGGCTGTGGCGATATGTGAGCTGTCAACCCCCGGCACTAACAGGCCTCCACAACAGGGGGGGGGGGGGTGAGAAAGAAGAACTGCAGCTGTTTGCTTGTCCTCCGGAGCGGAGCCCTGACCCTCCGTAGTGTCGTATATCTTTTTATTAGATTTCTCAGTAGTCCTTGTGGTTATCGTAGCAGATAGCAAATGCCTTCAAATACATGCGCTGCCACCCAAATGAGCACTGGATTGATGGGTCTTCTCTTGCTCAGATCTCCTTGATAGGAACTTTTGTAATGCAGCTGAGGCGAGTGAAATCTCCGGAGTGGAGCCCCGACCCTCCGCAGAACTGTGTGGGAGTTAAGAGAGTCCCTGTGTTTCCGGATGAGTGAATAGGGCAGCTACTGGCTTCTGTTTCGCTTCAAGTGTGCACTTAAGCAAGAAGGGACCAATTCATGGCGGCACACCCGACGATCTCTCATAGCACATTGATTAGAAATCACTGACCTAGATTACAAGTTTTACGATATAAAGGGTGCGAAACGAACGCAACAAAAGTTGCGCTATTTCACCCTCCATATTGCTGCCATTACAAGTTTCTGAAATGCCGCCTTGTGCGTGAGATATGGTGGCAATGAGCTCCATACCGCACAAAAACAGAATTTATGCTTACCTGATAAATTACTTTCTCCAACGGTGTGTCCGGTCCACGGCGTCATCCTTACTTGTGGGATATTCTCTTCCCCAACAGGAAATGGCAAAGAGTCCCAGCAAAGCTGGTCACATGATCCCTCCTAGGCTCCGCCCACCCCAGTCATTCGACCGACGGACAGGAGGAAATATATATAGGAGAAACCATATGATACCGTGGTGACTGTAGTTAGAGAAAATAATTCATCAGACCTGATTAAAAAACCAGGGCGGGCCGTGGACCGGACACACCGTTGGAGAAAGTAATTTATCAGGTAAGCATAAATTCTGTTTTCTCCAACATTGGTGTGTCCGGTCCACGGCGTCATCCTTACTTGTGGGAACCAATACCAAAGCTTTAGGACACGGATGAAGGGAGGGAGCAAATCAGGTCACCTAAATGGAAGGCACCACGGCTTGCAAAACCTTTCTCCCAAAAATAGCCTCCGAAGAAGCAAAAGTATCAAATTTGTAAAATTTGGCAAAAGTGTGCAGTGAAGACCAAGTCGCTGCCTTACATATCTGGTCAACAGAAGCCTCGTTCTTGAAGGCCCATGTGGAAGCCACAGCCCTAGTGGAGTGAGCTGTGATTCTTTCAGGAGGCTGCCGTCCGGCAGTCTCATAAGCCAATCGGATAATGCTTTTAAGCCAAAAGGAAAGAGAGGTAGAAGTCGCTTTTTGACCTCTCCTTTTACCAGAATAAACAACAAACAAGGAAGATGTTTGTCTGAAATCTTTAGTAGCCTCTAAATAGAATTTTAGAGCACGGACTACGTCCAAATTGTGTAACAAACGTTCCTTCTTTGAAACTGGATTCGGACACAAAGAAGGTACAACTATCTCCTGGTTAATATTTTTGTTGGAAACGACTTTCGGAAGAAAACCAGGCTTAGTACGCAAAACCACCTTATCTGCATGGAACACCAGATAGGGCGGAGAACACTGCAGAGCAGATAACTCTGAAACTCTTCTAGCAGAAGAAATTGCAACCAAAAACAAAACTTTCCAAGATAGTAACTTAATATCTACGGAATGTACGGGTTCAAACGGAACCCCTTGAAGAACTGAAAGAACTAGATTTAGACTCCAGGGAGGAGTCAAAGGTCTGTAAACAGGCTTGATCCTAACCAGAGCCTGAACAAATGCTTGAACATCTGGCACGGCTGCCAGTCTTTTGTGAAATAAAACAGATAAAGCAGAGATCTGTCCCTTTAGAGAACTTGCAGATAATCCTTTCTCCAAACCTTCTTGTAGAAAGGATAGAATCTTAGGAATTCTTATCTTGTTCCATGGGAATCCTTTAGATTCACACCAACAGATATATTTTTTCCATATTTTATGGTAAAATTTTCTAGTTACAGGCTTTCTAGCCTGAATCAGAGTATCTATTACAGAATCTGAAAACCCACACTTTGATAAAATCAAGCGTTCAATCTCCAAGCAGTCAGTTGGAGGGAAACCAGATTCGGATGTTCGAATGGACCCTGAACAAGAAGGTCCTGTCTCAAAGGTAGCTTCCATGGTGGAGCCGATGACATATTCACCAGGTCTGCATACCAAGTCCTGCATGGCCACGCAGGAGCTATCAAGATCACTGAGGCCCTCTCCTGATTGATCCTGGCTACCAGCCTGGGGATGAGAGGAAACGGTGGGAATACATAAGCTAGGTTGAAGGTCCAAGGTGCTACTAGTGCATCTACTAGAGTCGCCTTGGGATCCCTGGATCTGGACCCGTAGCAAGGAACCTTGAAGTTCTGACGAGACGCCATCAGATCCATGTCTGGAATGCCCCATAATTGAGTTATTTGGGCAAAGATTTCCGGATGGAGTTCCCACTCCCCCGGATGGAATGTCTGACGACTCAGAAAATCCGCTTCCCAATTTTCCACTCCTGGGATGTGGATCGCAGACAAGTGGCAGGAGTGATCCTCCGCCCATTGAATTATCTTGGTCACTTCTTTCATCGCCAGGGAACTCCTTGTTCCCCCCTGATGATTGATATATGCAACGGTCGTCATGTTGTCTGACTGAAACCTTATGAATTTGGCCTTTGCTAGTTGAGGCCAAGCTCTGAGAGCATTGAATATCGCTCTCAGTTCCAGAATGTTTATCGGGAGAAGAGACTCTTCCCGAGACCATAGACCCTGAGCTTTCAGGCTGGCGTCGGTCGTGACAATGACCCACTCTGGTCTGCGGAAGCTCATTCCCTGTGACAGATTGTCCAGGGTCAGCCACCAACGGAGTGAATCTCTGGTCTTTTGATCTACTTGAATCGTCGGAGACAAGTCTGTATAATCCCCAGTCCACTGTCTGAGCATGCACAGTTGTAATGGTCTTAGATGAATTCGTGCAAAAGGAACTATGTCCATTGTTGCAACCATCAATCCTATGACTTCCATGCACTGCGCTATGGAAGGACGAGGAACAGAATGAAGTACTTGACAAGAGCTTAGAAGTTTTGATTTTCTGACCTCTGTCAGAAAAATCCTCATTTCTAAGGAATCTATTATTGTTCCCAAGAAGGGAACTCTTGTTGACGGGGACAGAGAACTTTTTTCTTTGTTCACCTTCCATCCGTGAGATCTGAGAAAGGCTAGGACGATGTCCGTATGAGCCTTTGCTTTTGACAGGGACGACGCTTGAATCAGGATGTCGTCCAAGTAAGGTACTACTGCAATGCCCCTTGGTCTTAGAACCGCTAGAAGGGACCCTAGTACCTTTGTGAAAATCCTTGGAGCAGTGGCTAATCCGAATGGAAGTGCCACAAACTGGTAATGCTTGTCCAGAAAAGCGAACCTTAGGAACTGATGATGTTCCTTGTGGATAGGAATATGTAGGTACGCATCCTTTAAATCCACGGTAGTCATAAATTGATTTTCCTGGATAGTAGGTAGGATCGTTCGAATAGTTTCCTTTTTGAACGATGGTACCCTGAGAAATTTGTTTAGGATCTTTAGATCCAAAATTGGTCTGAATGTTCCCTCTTTTTTGGGAACTATGAACAGATTGGAATAAAATCCCATTCCTTGTTCTCTTATTGGAACTGGATGTATCACTCCCATCTTTAACAGGTCTTCTACACAATGTAAGAATGCCTGTCTCTTTATTTGGTTTGAAGATAATTGAGACCTGTGGAACCTTCCCCTTGGGGGTAGTTCCTTGAATTCCAGGAGATAACCTTGAGAAACTATTTCTAGCGCCCAAGGATCCTGAACATCTCTTGCCCAAGCCTGAGCAAAGAGAGAAAGTCTGCCCCCCACTAGATCCGGTCCCGAATTGGGGGCTATCCCTTCATGCTGTTTTGGTAGCAGTGGTAGGCTTCTTGGCCTGCTTACCCTTGTTCCAGCCTTGCATTGGTTTCCAGGCTGGTTTGGGTTGTGAAGTATTACCCTCTTGCTTAGAGGATACAGAATTAGAGGCTGGTCCGTTTCTGCGAAAGGGACGAAAATTAGGCTTATTTTTAGCCTTAAAAGACCTATCCTGTGGGAGGGCGTGGCCCTTTCCCCCAGTGATGTCTGAAATAATCTCTTTCAAATCAGGTCCAAATAATGTTTTACCTTTGAAAGGAATGTTAAGCAATTTTGTCTTGGAAGACACATCCGCTGACCAAGACTTTAGCCAAAGCGATCTGCGCGCCACGATAGCAAACCCTGAATTTTTCTCCGCTAATTTAAGTTAATTGCAAAGCGGCATCTAAAACAAAAGAGTTAGCCAATTTAAGTGCTTGAACTCTGTCCATAACCTCCTCATACGAAGATTCTTTACTGAGCGACTTTTCTAGTTCCTCGAACCAGAAACACGCTGCCGTAGTGACAGGAACAATGCATGAAATTGGTTGTAGAAGGTAACCTTGCTGTACAAAAATCTTTTTAAGCAAACCCTCTAATTTCTTATCCATAGGATCTTTGAAAGCACAACTATCTTCGATAGGAATAGTAGTGCGTTTGTTTAGAGTAGAAACCGCCCCCTCGACCTTGGGGACTGTCTGCCATAAGTCCTTTCTGGGGTCGACTATAGGAAATAATTTCTTAAATATAGGGGGGGGAACAAAAGGTATGCCGGGCCTTTCCCACTCTTTATTTACTATGTCCGCCACCCGCTTGGGTATAGGAAAAGCGTCGGGGGGGGCACCGGAACCTCTAGGAACTTGTCCATCTTACATAATTTCTCTGGAATGACCAAATTGTCACAATCATCCAGAGTAGATAACACCTCCTTAAGCAGTGCGCGGAGATGTTCCAATTTAAATTTAAATGTCACAACATCAGGTTCAGCTTGATGAGAAATTTTTCCTGAATCTGAGATTTCTCCATCAGACAAAACCTCCCTCATGGCCCCTTGAGATTGGTGTGAGGGTATGTCAGAACAGTTGTCATCAGCGTCCTCTTGCTCTTCAGTGTTTAAAACAGAGCAATCGCGCTTTCTCTGATAAGTAGGCATTTTGGATAAAAGATTTGCTATGGAGTTATCCATTACAGCCGTTAATTGTTGCATGGTAATAAGTATTGGCGCACTAGATGTACTAGGGGCCTCCTGTGTGGGCATAACTGGTGTAGACACAGTAGGGGATGATGTAGTATCATGTTTACTCCCCTCATTTGAGGAATCATCTTGGGCAATATCATTATCTGTGGCATTACTGTCCTTACTTTGTTTGGACACTATGGCACATTTATCACATAAATTTAAATGGGGAGACACATTGGCTTTCATACATATAGAACATAGCTTATCTGATGGTACAGACATGTTAAACAGGCTTAAACTTGTCAACAAAGCACAAAAAACGTTTTAAAATAAAACCGTTACTGTCACTTTAAATTTCAAACTGAAAACACTTTATTACTGAATATGTGAAAAAGTATGAAGGAATTGTTCAAAATTCACCAAAATTTCACCACAGTGTCTTAAAGCATTAAAAGTATTGCACACCAAATTTCAGAGCTTTAACCCTTAAATTAACGGAACCGGAGCCGTTTTCAAATTTAACCCCTATACAGTCCCAGCTATATGCTTTGCTGAGACCCAACCAAGCCCAGAGGGGAATACGATACCAAATGACGCCTTCTAGAAGCTTTTTTAGTGATTCTTAGATCCTCACACATGCATCTGCATGCCTTGCTCTCCAAAAACAACTGCGCAGTAATGGCGCGAAAATGAGGCTGAGTCTATAACTAGAAAGGCCCCCAGACTAAAAAAGGTGTCCAACACAGTGCCTGCCGTTTTTTAAACGTTCCCCAAGATTATAATGCCAATTATAAGCTACAATCTGCATAATATGCCCCAATAAAGCAATCGTTTTAGCCCATAAAAATGTCTACCAGTTTTTAAGCCCTTTTTTAAGCCCTTTATTCTTTTATATTTGACTAAGAAAATGGCTTACCGGTCCCCATGAGGGGAAATGACAGCCTTCCAGCATTACATGGTCTTGTTAGAAATCTGCTAACTGTTTCCCCCAACTGAAGTTACTTCATCTCAACAGTCCTGTGTGGAAACAGCAATCGATTTTAGTTACTGTCTGCTAAAATCATCTTCCTCTTACAAACAGAAATCTTCATCCTTTTCTGTTTCAGAGTAAATAGTACATACCAGCACTATTTTAAAATAACAAACACTTGATAGAAGAATAAAAACTACATTTAAACACCAAAAAACTCTTAACCATCTCCGTGGAGATGTTGCCTGTGCAACGGCAAAGAGAATGACTGGGGTGGGCGGAGCCTAGGAGGGATCATGTGACCAGCTTTGCTGGGACTCTTTGCCATTTCCTGTTGGGGAAGAGAATATCCCACAAGTAAGGATGACGCCGTGGACCGGACACACCAATGTTGGAGAAATCCAAATGTTGCTTTGACGTGCTTGTGGACGTTTTCCCCATAGACATCAATGGGGAGAAGGTGTTAGAAAAAAAAACTAACACCTGAAGCGCGGAATGGCGATCGCTGTAATGCAACCCCATTGATGTCTAGTTGAGAGCTTGTAAGTGAGTGCTGGACTTTCTCTGTGTGTTATATTAATTTGTTTTGTAATTTTACCTATGGTTCTTGCACCCAGACCTGTCTGGGGTTAACTGCCTGTGACTCTGGGGACAGCACAGCTTCCTGGGAGTGCCAGTGAGCACCCAGGGCTGAGCATGTTGCAGGGTCATGGGATGTGTACCCGGTCCGGTCTGAGAGTGCAGTCCCCTTTTTTTTTTCTTCATATGTCTGGGGTGACTACATAAGCCTGTGCACCCTTAACTTGTTCCCAGTTTGTTTGGATTGAGAGCTTGCATTGTGTGGCTGTTTTAGGGTCCCAGGTTTTTGGAAAGGACCTTGACGTGGTACCTGGGCTTGTAGCATTTGGCCAAATGCGGTAACTAACCTTTCCATTTTTGCTTTTAGCTGAGAGCTTGTAAGTGAGTGCTGGACTTTCTCTGTGTGTTGTATTAAATTGTTTTGTAATTTTCCCTATGTTTCTTGCACCCAGACCTGTCTGGGGTTAACTGCCGGTGACTCAGGGGACAGCACAGCGTCCTGTGAGTGCCAGTGAGCACCCAGTGCTGAGCATGTTGCAGGGTCATGGGATGTGTACCCGGTCCGGTCTGAGAGTGCAGTCCCCTTCCGTGTTTTGTATGTGTGTATGTGTATATATATATATAAAATCAACAAAAGTATTGCAAGCTTTTAAATATACTTTCAGTCTAAACTTAAAATATAGACTACAATATAATCTAATTTCATCATTATGTTTTACATTTGAATACTGTATTAACACTTTATGTAAGAGATAATAAGAGAAACATTAATACCTGCATTTAACATCCAATCAGTTTCATAGTTCCAATTTAAAGGTACCAATGATATATTTAGACCTCAGATGTTAGAGGTAGTTCTCAAACAAGTACCCTGGATCCATAGAGTTGTTAGCAATGTGGAGTTTGAAGTTCTCAGATAAGACCTTGTTTTTTTCCTTTCAGTTCCCTTTCGAGCTTGCTTTACGTTACAGTTCCCCATCAGGTTCAATTGATGTTTATAAAGTGATAAATACATCAAATATATAGTGTTTTATCTAGTTGCCTAAAATAAAAAGCTGTATAGTGTAAACATTTCACAAAAGCCCTCATGCGCTTCAGTTTAATGATCAGTTTACAAACTTTTGCATTTAGTTTAACAAGTGTGAGAAAAAAAATATCAGGTAGTTATTGTAATCCGTTGTGTTTTGCATTTAAAGCTAATTGACTTTGTGTTTTTTAACAGATTTTTTTTTTGAGAGAACAAACTATTACTATCAAATCCATAAATGAGAGCATTTATTTATAAAGGGAATTCAACTTTGGATATATCATTTACTGAGATACATGTCACAACCTGTAAATCTTTTGAACATTGTCACAAACACAAATTCCAATTGCTTAATTGTAAAGGACCCTTTGAAATAAATCAGAATACACCATTCCTGAAGCTTGCTATCTCACATGATGTACTTTAAAGGGACAGTATACACCAATATTAGTTTAACTCCATGTAATAGACACTACAATAAAGAATAAAATGATGCTCCAAATTTAGCACTGTTGATAAGATTTGGCTGAGACATCCACTGTAAGGGGCCGAGAGCAGACCCTAACCCTCTTTTCCCTCCCCTGCATATGAAAAGATGCATTATACAAACAGGAGCAACCTGATGTCTGTATACATCAGTGTACTTATTAAACTTTGGGGCTTGGTTAGAATGTTATTTAAAAATAAGCAAAACTATACATTGTTACAAAAACACCCCATATGGGCTATATAAATTGATCATCTACAAAACATTTATGCAAAGAAAAATCTAGTGTACAATGTCCCTTTAAGAGACTTTCAAGCATGCTGTACAGATGAATAACTGCTTCCTTCCATGCACCAAAAGATTGCCATATTATGTTTTAGCTAAATTGGACATATAATCACAGATCAATGGAAGCACCTTGGTGTGCTATCAGACAATTAGAGTTTTCTATAACATGGAATGTAAATAAAAGCTAGAAACCTCATGCTGTGTGACAGTCCTAAAAGCAACTAAATGTTACAACTGAATGTCTTCAATCAACAATTATGTCTGGAAATGACAGTAATTAACCATATGACTCAATATATGAACTATATATTATTGTGATCATGTCTTAATACTATATGAAGTACAACTGTATAATACTACATAGAACTTATGAATTATACACTCTCTGACTAAGAAAATATGTGCATACACAACACACAATTAAGGATTAGAAATTCAACAGTATTCATTATATAATTTTAATAAACCTTAGATATAAATCTAATAATCACCATTGATGATTATACCAATATTTAGTGTGTAAACGTGTGCACGTATGCATGTAGCTGTAATATATATATATATATATATATATATATATATATATATCAATTACTGTGCAAAAGTCTTAGGCCACCATTAGATGTGTTGTTTTAGAAATGGTATAATAAGCATATATTTGGATTGTATGCAGTAAGCAATAGCAGGAACCTGGCTCTGGTAAACCTAAATGGAACCCTAATTAATGTCATTGCTAACATCTGTATTTGTCCTGCTATTTCATGTCAAAATGACTGCTGTGAAAAAGGTCTATTACACCAGTTTTGTGCAAAACATGCTTGAACATTAAATTTACATGTGGTATGAGTTGAATTCATTGGAAGCTTGATAATAAGACCAACTTTCAATCACATCATTCCATTCAAAATGCCAACTATCACAGAATTTGACAGACATAAAATCATACTTTTGCAGCTGCTAGGTCTGTCTCAAAGTTAACTCATCAAACAAACTGGATACTCGAGATGTGGTATTCAAGCTGTTATAAAGAAATTTGAAGAATCATTAGAGGTCAAGAACAAAAAAGGACTGGAAGGCAAAGAAAACCATCATCCGATAAGATGTTTTTTAGAGTTTCTTCTTTGAGAGACCGGAATAAGTCAAGCAAGGACCTGGCTAAGCATCTGGCAGCTTCATATGGATGCCAAGTTGACCCTTCTATAGTCCAAAGAAGCTTGAAAAGGAATGATTCCAGTCATGGCAGGCCCCATAACTGATGCTTCCACTCTCATCAGTCTATATACAACTAGTTCCAACTGTATGAACTGTATATTAGTTAAAGGGACATGACACCCACATTTTTTCTTTCATGATTTAGAAAGAGAATGCATTTTTAAACATCTTTCTAATTTACTTCTATTATCTAATTTGTGTTATTCTCTTGATATTCTTTATATGCTCAGTAGCTGCTGATTGGTGGCTGTACATAGAAGCCTCATGTGATTGGCTCACCCATGTGCATTGCTTTTTCTTCATATAAGGATATCTAAAAAATGAAGCAACATAAATAATAGAAGTAAATTGTAATGTTGTTTAAATTTGTATGTTCTATCTGAATCATGAAAGAAAGATTTTGAGTTTAGTGGCCCTTTAATATGTTAGGGTAGTCCCTCCTCCAGCCAACCCAGGATGTCTCTTTTTGGGTAGGGAGTTCCTGGCACCTTGCAGTCTCACAGCTATTCCTATACCTTTTTATTTGGATGCTTAAAAGGTTGTATTAGGTAAGGAGGCACCTATTGTTTGGCTTCTTTTCTGGCATATAAATACATTAAATATATACATGGTCAAAACCTATGTGAATATGGAATTTTGCTGTGCCATACAAATAAATGATAACATTTTATACATGGTAAAGCATTTCAAACATTAGACATTTCAAATAACTAAATATTAGAATATCTTAGTATAAAATAATTCCCTTTAAATATAGTTAAAGAGACAGTCAACTGTTATAATAATACACTTTCTATCTCTGTGATTACATTGTATCTAAGCCTCTGCAAACTGCCCCCTTATTTCAGTTCTTTTGACAGACTTGCATTTTAACCAATCAATGCTCACTCCTAGGAAACTTCACGTGCGTGAGCTCAATGTTATCTATATGAAACACTTGAACAAATGTCCTCTAGTGGTGAAAAACTGTCAATATTAGAGGAGGCCTTCAAGGTCTAAGAAATTAGCATATGAACCTCCTAGGTTTAGCTTTCAACTAAGAATAAGCAAAATTGGTGACAAAAGTAAATTATATTAAAAATGTATGCCCTATTTGAATAATGAAAGTTTTTTTGGACTTGACTGTCCGTTTAAATAAGAATCTCTAAATTCCACAAAAATATCAAAATTCACTATCCTTCAAATAACAGTGCTAGATACTGGCCATTTAGGAGAATGCAACCAGCTATAACTTTAGCCTTGAAGGGATTAGCTAATTAGTAGTCATATGAAGAGGTGAAAGATCACCCAATTAAAAGCCAACCCCCAGCAATAATTTGTATGGCCAGTGAAACAGTACTGGGAGGGATTAGTTGAGGACAACAGACAGATTCATACACACACAGAAAAACTGCTTGGAAACATGTTGGGGCCGATTTATTATGCACCAGTTTCCGAAAGGAGTTAAAGGGACACTGAACCCAATTTTTTTCTTTTGTCATTCAGATGTAATACAAGATACAAGCAAAAGAAATGCAAATGTGTTAGATGTTAACAACACTAGGAAACAAAAAAGAAAACCAAGAACTGATACTCTCCTTTTAGGATAGACCGTAGCCTTCTTACAGTCTCTCCTCTAGGACTGTATAGAGATAGGGTAATGGAAGGTAGATGGCTCTGGTCTGCAGAGTATTTTTCTCTAGTGATGAAGAGAAAAACAGGGCTTGAGGTGTATGTAGCAACCAAATTACTATGAGTGCAGTATACTCACTCCATATGCTGCGGTAGTTCAGCTTCAGAATCGTGTGTCTCCCAGTTAGGGTATAATAATCCCATAAGATGTCTGCTGTTTGGCAGTGAATAAATGGAGACTCAAGTGATAAAGAATCCAATGTGTAGAAATAAAAAAAGTAGTAACTTACTCCATATATTTGGAGAGTCCGGCCTGGTACAGCAAAGAGAAAATTCAAAGGTCTTCCAATATTTAGTGAAAAATCTCTTTTTATTAGCTCAACGCGTTTCAACGTTAAAACGTCTTTGTCAAGAGCAGTATTAAAACAAATATAAAAGTGATAAAAAGCAAATGATTGAATATGTCTGCTGTATCCAAAAAGCCGGTTTATATACAGGTGTACTCATTATCCAATTTCCTGTTCTGAACAGGAAATTGGATTTACAATGTGCTTAAATAAAAACAATAAACATACATTGGTGGTGAACTAAAATTCAAATCGATAATAATATCTAATATAAAATGCCGATTTTTGTTAAATGTGTTATAAAAAATAAATTTGCTGATTTTTTTATATTTAGTTCAGCATCAACACAATTTTAAACCAATCAGATTTCAAATTCATTATAGTAACCAATTAAAAGATGTAATTTCATCAGTCCTCAAACAGGTAGTTAGCAATATATAGTTCCGTTTCAGGTCCGGTGTATCATCACATGATCCGTACAGCCAATCCTGGTGATGTTGTGTAATGAAGAACCGATGACGTATCAAAACAACATGGTGTGTAGTCACATGGTTAAGGTGTCCAATCGAAAAGAAACTAACAAAGACGTGTTCATCTGTTAGTTCCGATTGGTCCGTTTTATATGGGGAGTGTTTTTGGGCTAAAAGCATT
The DNA here is from genome assembly GCF_027579735.1 of Bombina bombina. Taxonomy (NCBI): domain Eukaryota; kingdom Metazoa; phylum Chordata; class Amphibia; order Anura; family Bombinatoridae; genus Bombina; species Bombina bombina. Next base: position 347,844,380 of record NC_069505.1, on the reverse strand, counting down.
GTATTATAGAAATATCTGCAGAAAAAAACAACAAAAATGAACAGTATATGTTCTTCATTTAACAAGTGCAGACAACAACAATACAAGAAAAAAACTTACATATAAATTGCGAAATATATCGCAGCAGGGGCCGATCGTTGTCTTACATTTTTTATATATTTTTTTTATAAAAGGACCCAAAAGAATAGTTTATGTATTTTCCTATAAATCAATATATAAGACTCCTTAAAAAATAAATGTATATCCCAATATGTTAAACCTTTAATAAGTAATAATAATATTATGGACAATAATGTGGACCCTAAGCCTTCTTAAATGTGAATTTATTTGTGTATATAAATATTCTTAAGGAATTGTGTAGTGTGAAAGGTGAATATATGTGAAAAAAGAACCTTGTTTTTTAATACATAGGCAATCTAATGCAGTAAGGTTTATTAATGTGTACCATATTTGTACAACAAAAAATGTCTATCTTTAACGGTGATAAATTGTGGAGTGCCCAACTATGGGTTTAATAATAATTAAGTGTGTGTAAGATCCTAATAAACAAATGAAAGGAGGAAAAAGAAAAGAGAAAAAGAGAAAGATGGGATAAAATAAGATGAAATCAAATAATAAAAGAGAAAGGAGAGAGGGAAAAATATATAATCTATAACTGAGATAAAAATAAAAATAAATATAAAAAATAAAATATAAAATATATATAAAAATAAATAAATATGGATATTAAGTGAGAGGCTAAGTGAAAAAAAAATAAAAAAAAAATAAGAATATAAAAAATATAATTGATTATATGAAAGCTGCTATTCTAATGTCCTTATTTAGTCCCCAGTTATTATATGTCCTCATAGTGTGGATCCACCATAGTTCCCTTCTATCCATTTGTGTTTCTATTTTACCTCCCCTCCAATGAGTAGATACCTTCTCAATCCCTAACCAAAGGACATTTTTTTTAAAATCTTTACAAGAATTACAGTGTAAAGGTACCCCATGGTTGTCATGTTTCTTTTTGATTTTATTGAGATGTTCTAGGATACGTGTTTTCAGAAATCTAGTGGTTTGTCCCAAATACTGAATTTTGCAATTACACTGCAAAAGGTAGATAACATTGGTGGTTTTACAAGTTATGAAGTGTTTGATGGTAAAAGTTTTTCCTGTCACAAAAGAAGTAAAGGTTTTATGTACTCACTTGGTATAATTACAGCCTTTACAGTGACGACAGGTATAAAAACCTCTGAGGTTACCTATAGATAGTGGGGCTTCTGGGCTCATTCCTTTTATTAGTGAAGGGGCCAGTTTTTGTTTTAAATTGTGACCTTTTCTAATGGTCTGGGTGGTAAAATGTCACTTAAAATATCGTCACTTCTAAGCACATGCCAGTGTTTGTTAATGATATTTTTTATTTGATAGTGACCTGAATTGTATGTGGTTATAAAACGAGGAAAAACATTTTCTTGACTAGACTTATGTGATTGACCTTTTAATGTAGATTCTCGATTGAGATTCTTAATGTGTTGTCTATCTATTTCCAATTGTTTAGGCTCATAGCCCTTCTGTAGAAATCTGGTTTTGAGCATAGTAGATTGTTCTTCGTAATCTACCAAAGTGTTGCAATTACGCCTAATACGTTGAAATTGACCCTTGGGAATGGCACAAAGCCATGTAGGATGATGTTGACTATCGTGTCTAATATATGTTTCACTGAAATGGATAGATCTAAAAAAGTAGCTTCTGTTTTGTGTATCTCTGGAGTGAGAATAATATTCATATCATTATTGTTGAGGTGAGTGATGAACATTTGAAGTGACTGTAAATCACCCTTCCAGACACATAGTACATCGTCTATGTATCTTCGCCAGGACACCAGGCTCGCCCCAGGTATCACACTGGACCAAACATATAAATGTTCATAGTGGTCCATGTAGATGTTGGCATAACTTGGGGCGAACCTGGTGCCCATGGCGGTACCACATGTTTGTAAGAAATATTTATGATCAAACCAAAAGAAATTATGACGTAACATGAAGTCAATGGCTATAATTATGAATTCTAGCAGAGAAGCTGCTAGATTCGGATCCTGTTTTAATTTCCATTCAATTGCTAATATTCCCTTCTTATGGTCAATAATAGAATATAAAGAAGTGACATCTAAAGTTACCCAGTAATAATCTGTTTCCCATTTGATGTTATTTATTATTTTTAAATCATGTGCGGTATCTTTCATATATGATCTGGAATTCTGTGCATATGGCTGAAGTAAATGATCAATGAAAGATGATAAATTTGCTGTTAAAGAGTCAATTCCACTGATAACAGGACGTCCTGGGGGGTGGGTGGGGTTTTTATGTAATTTGGGCAAAAAATAAAAAATGGGAGTTTTTGAATCGTTTTTAAACAGAAAATCAAATTCTTGTTCAGATATAACTTTTTTGTCTAAAGCTTGAGTTAGAACCTCCTGTATTTCTTTACAAAATTCTTTTTTCTGTGATTTATCTAAAACTTTATAGGTGATGTTATCTGTTAGTATACGATATGCTTCCTGTAGATAGAATTCCCTGTCCATTATGACCACCCCTCCGCCTTTATCGGCCTCCTTGATCACAATATCTTCTCTCTTGTTAAGTTGTTTCAGAATTTCTGCTTCCCGTTTAGTTAGGTTGTGAAACTTCGGTTGTTCTCTTATATTCTCAATATCTTTGAGGATTAATTTGCCGAAGACGTCTATATTAGATCCCTTACAGTGGCTGGGGTAGAATCGGGATGGATTTTTAAACTTTGACCTAGGTTCAGGTGGACTATAGCTAATTGTATCCTTCTTTGCAAAGAAGCGTTTGACTGTTAGATTTCTAATAAATTTCTGGGCATCAATAAATAATTGAAAGGTGTTTACACCTTGTGTGGGAATAAATTTAAGGCCTTTAGCAAGGATTCATTTTTCCTGTTCTGTGATATTTTTAGATGATATATTGTAAACCCCTATTCCATCTGTCTCCTTCGTCTGTGTCTTTCCTCTACCTCCTCTCCCTCCCCTGTATGATCTGGTGTTCGTTCTATTTTCTTTTGGTTGGATCTGTCTGTTTGTTGTGCATACTGATTGATTTGTCTGTCTGGTCTGATCGGTGAAAATCTGTTCGGATGTGGCCAATACTGTTGGTTGGATGTGTGTGTGGGTCCTGTTTTGTGTCTGTCTCGATTGGACTGATTTTGAAAAGGATGGCTGTATTCGATATTTTCTCTATTGTGGTGTCTACTATCTAGATTAGATTGGTCATGTGGTTCATAATGGTTCCTCTTTATCGTTAGTTCCAAAAGCTGGTACCTTATAAACTCTTAAACCTCTTGGTACAATATTTTCATTTAAATACCTACTTAAAAAAGTGGTTTACCACCATTTTTTAGTTTCCTTGGAATAGAGTTTCTGTAATTTATTTATAATGGATTCCCAATTTTGTACTTCCTGTTGGTTATCTTTGAAATTACTATTATATTTATTTTGTCTCGCTGCCCTCCAATCATTAAGAGTGTTCTTAGACATGTAGGAGAAAGATACAATACAGGGAGTGCAGAATTATTAGGCAAGTTGTATTTTTGAGGATTAATTTTATTATTGAACAACAACCATGTTCTCAATGAACCCAAAAAACTCATTAATATCAAAGCTGAATAGTTTTGGAAGTAGTTTTTAGTTTGTTTTTAGTTATAGCTATTTTAGGGGGATATCTGTGTGTGCAGGTGACTATTGCTGTGCATAATTATTAGGCAACTTAACAAAAAACAAATATATACCCATTTCAATTATTTATTTTTACCAGTGAAACCAATATAATATCTCAACATTCACAAATATACATTTATGACATTCAAAAACAAATCAGTGACCAATATAGCCACCTTTCTTTGCAAGGACACTCAAAAGCCTGCCATCCATGGATTCTGTCAGTGTTTTGATCTGTTCACCATCAACATTGCGTGCAGCAGCAACCACAGCCTCCCAGACACTGTTCAGAGAGGTGTACTGTTTTCCCTCCTTGTAAATCTCACATTTGATGATGGACCACAGGTTCTCAATGGGGTTCAGATCAGGTGAACAAGGAGGCCATGTCATTAGATTTTCTTCTTTTATACCCTTTCTTGCCAGCCACGCTGTGGAGTACTTGGACGCGTGTGATGGAGCATTGTCCTGCATGAAAATCATGTTTTTCTTGAAGGATGCAGACTTCTTCCTGTACCACTGCTTGAAGAAGGTGTCTTCCAGAAACTGGCAGTAGGACTGGGAGTTGAGCTTGACTCCATCCTCAACCCGAAAAGGCCCCACAAGCTCATCTTTGATGATACCAGCCCAAACCAGTACTCCACCTCCACCTTGCTGGCGTCTGAGTCGGACTGGAGCTCTCTACCCTTTACCAATCCAGCCACGCACCCATCCATCTGGCCCATCAAGACTCACTCTCATTTCATCAGTCCATAAAACCTTAGAAAAATCAGTCTTGAGATATTTCTTGGCCCAGTCTTGACGTTTCAGCTTGTGTGTCTTGTTCAGTGGTGGTCGTCTTTCAGCCTTTCTTACCTTGGCCATGTCTCTGAGTATTGCACACCTTGTGCTTTTAGGCACTCCAGTGATGTTGCAGCTCTGAAATATGGCCAAACTGGTGGCAAGTGGCATCTTGGCAGCTGCACGCTTGACTTTTCTCAGTTCATGGGCAGTTATTTTGCGCCTTGGTTTTTCCACGCGCTTCTTGCGACCCTGTTGACTATTTTGAATGAAACGCTTGATTGTTCGATGATCACGCTTCAGAAGCTTTGCAATTTTAAGAGTGCTGCATCCCTCTGCAAGATATCTCACTATTTTTGACTTTTCTGAGCCTGTCAAGTCCTTCTTTTGACCCATTTTGCCAAAGGAAAGGAAGTTGCCTAATAATTATGCACACCTGATATAGGGTGTTGATGTCATTAGACCACACCCCTTCTCATTACAGAGATGCACATCACCTAATATGCTTAATTGGTAGTAGGCTTTCGAGCCTATACAGCTTGGAGTAAGACAGCATGCATAAAGAGGATGATGTGGTCAAAATACTCATTTGCCTAATAATTCTGCACTCCCTGTACAAGAAACAAGCAAAAGAAATGCAAATGTGTTAGATGTTAACAACACTAGGAAACAAAAAAGAAAACCAAGAACTGATACTCTCCTTTTAAGATAGACCGCAGCCTTCTTACAGTCTCTCCTCTATGACTGTATAGAGATAGGGTAATGGAAGGTAGATGGCTCTGGTCTGCAGAGTATTTTTCTCTAGTGATGAAGAGAAAAACAGGGCTTGAGGTGTATGTAGCAACCAAATTACTATGAGTGCAGTATACTCACTCCATATGCTGCGGTAGTTCAGCTTCAGAATCGTGTGTCTCCCAGTTAGGGTATAATAATCCCATAAGATGCCTGCTGTTTGGGTGTGAATAAATGGAGACTCAAGTGATAAAGAATCCAATGTGTAGAAATAAAAAAGTAGTAACTTACTCCATATATTTGGAGAGTCCGGCCTGGTACAGCAAAGAGAAAATTCAAAGCTCTTCCAATATTTAGTGAAAAATCTCTTTTTATTAGCTCAGCGCGTTTCAACGTTAAAACGTCTTTGTCAAGAGCAGTATTAAAACAAATATAAAAGTGATAAAAAGCAAATGATTGAATATGTCTGCTGTATCCAAAAAGCCGGTTTATATACAGGTGTACTCATTATCCAATTTCCTGTTCTGAACAGGAAATTGGATTTACAATGTGCTTAAATAAAAACAATAAACATACATTGGTGGTGAACTAAAATATAAATAATATAAAATGCCGATTTTTGTTAAATGTGTTATAAAAAATTAATTTGCTGATTTTTTATATCTAGTTCAGCATCAACACGATTTTAAACCAATCAGATTTCGAATTCATTATCGTAACCAATTAAAAGGTGTAATTTCATCAGTCCTCAAACAGGTAGTTAGCAATATATAGCTCCGTTTCAGGTCCGGTGTATCATCACATGATCCGTACAGCCAATCCTGGTGATGTTGTGTAATGAAGAACCGATGACGTATCAAAACAACATGGTGTGTAGTCACATGGTTAAGGTGTCCAATCGAAAAGAAACTGTGTAACAAAGGCGTGTTCATCTGTAAGTTCCAATTGGTCCGTTTTATATGGGGAGTGTTTTTGGGCTAAAAGTCTGTAAAAGCATTGTATTATAGAAATATCTGCAGAAAAAATAACAAAAATGAACAGTATATGTTCTTCATTTATCGCAACAAGTGCAGACAACAACAATACAAGAAAAAAACTTACATATAAATTGCGAAATATATCGCAGCAGGGGCCGATCGTTGTCTTACATTTTTTATATATTTTTTTATAAAAGGACCCAAAAGCATAGTTTATGTATTTTCCTATAAATCAATATATAAGACTCCTTAAAAAATAAAAGTATATCCCAATATGTTAAATTTTGAATAAGTGATAATTAATAATAATATTATGGACAATAATGTGGACTTTAAGCCTTATTAAATGTGAATTTATTTGTGTAAATAAAATAAATATATAGCATGCAATTTTAAACAACTTTCTAATTTACTTTTTCAATTTTATTATCAATTTTTCTTCGTTTTCTTTCTTTCTTTATTTGAAAAAGAAGGCATCGAAGCTATTTTTGGTTCAGGACCATGGAAAGCACTTTTTTATTGGTAGGTGAATTTACCCACAAATCAGCAAGAACAACACAGTGTGTTAACCAAAAATGGGCCGGCATCTAAGCTTACATTCTTGCATTTGAAATAAAGATACCAAGAAAATGAAAAGTTTTTGATAATAGGAGTAAATTAGAAAGTTGCTTAAAATTGTATGCTTCTATCTGAATCACAATAGAAAAAAATTGGGTTCATTGTCCCTTTAAGAAGCAGCTGTCTTAAAGGGTGGATTAGTGAAAAGGAATGGAAATTTCTTAACACAAAAAATCCAAAAGTATCCACATATTACTTATTGCCAAAAATACACAAAAACAGAGCTAAACCCCCAGGACGGCCTATCATTTCTAGCATTGGAAGCCTATGTGAACTGGCTAGTCAATTTCTAGATCTTTATTTTAGGGAAATAGTTTGGTCCCTACCATATTTTATTTAACACACCAGAATTCGAGGGATAGGTGAATTTTATACCCAAAATAATAGACAGCTATATAATGTAGCATTAATAACCTTAACTGCTCAACACAAGAGTGTTAGGCTAATATGTAACGATTTTTACAAAAATGAAACAAATGTTGCACAAAAAGGAATGAGCCTTACTCTTGTTAATAATTAATAGGAAAAAAATCAATGTGATAAGGATGCATATTACTCATGCATAACAAAAAACTTTATTGAATAATGTAAAAAAGTCAGGCAGACTGTTGGACAGGTTTAGGGACCCCGCCCTTGGTACTACAGCCAATAAAGACATCTCAAGATACAAGAGGGAAACTCGACTAATGCATACATTTAAGGAAACATTAGGCTTGACTGATATTTGGAGAGTACAAAACCCGGACCAGAGAGACTATACTTGTATCTCTAAGTCACACAACACTTTGTCACGCATCGACTTCTTCCTGACCTCTGCTGCTTTGTCGCTCGAGATTCACTCACCTGCAATAGGTCAAGTCACAATATCAGACCATGCCCCGATACATATAAAGTTGCAGCCCGTAATACAGAAACAGTCAAATAAACCCCGGAGATTCCCCTCCCACTTATACAACAATGTAGGATTTTTTCAATGCCTTACACAAGCATGGACACTATATATCAGATAATAACCAACACTTGGAAAATCTAGATCTCCTCTGGCATGCCTCTAAGGCAGTCCTGAGGGGACATATCACTGCCTTTGCGGCACATCATAACAAACTTTCCAGACAGATAATGACTTCCTGGCGCGTTTAACTGAGGCATACAACAACTACCTCTCTAAACCTCGTACAACGAGACAAACATATTACGATCTGAAACGAACTAGAGACACCTTTTTAGCTCAACAGGACAGTAGACATACTATTTACAGACAAGGACATTTCTATAGACATGGCAATAAGGCAGATAAATTACTGGCTAATCTGGTCAAAGTCCACAATCCCAGGTCATTTGTCACTACGATTGACGCAATCGGGTTTGACAACACAAACAAGAGAGATCATGACTGAATTTGTTAAATACTACCAAACACTATACTCTCAACAACACATAGATGTAGAAAAAAAACCGAATTCTGGAGAGATATTAAAGTTCCTACCCTGACAGACGAACAAAGGGAAAAATTAAATGCTGATATCCTCGCAAGAAATCTCCAGAGGGATTAAGCGGCTCAAATTACATAAAGCGGCAGGCCCTGATGGGCTGCCAGCAGAATATTATAAGATCCTGGAGAAAGAGGTTAGCCCTCTATTAGCATCCCTGTACTCAGACTACCTACTACATGACGCCCGGCCTAATGGTCTCTTTAGCTACATGACGCCCGGCCTAATGGTCGCTTCACCGAAGCTATTATATGTATCATTCCCAAGCCAGACAGGGACCCCATACTCACCTCTTCTTATAGACCTATTTTGCTGCTCAACAGCGATTATAAATTACTGACGAAAATACTAGCAGATTGGCATATGTCCTTCCCCTGTTGGTTCACCCAGACCAAACAGGATTCATCACAGGACGATCCTCAGTGGTAAATCTAAGAAAGACCTTGGCAGTATCCGCCCATTATTGGTATGACACCCACTCAGACACAGATTCTGATTTACAAGACGCTTGCCTTTTGGCGTTACACGCCGAAAAGGCTTTTGATAGGATTGAATGAGACCACCTATATTCCTCCATGATGCGTTTTGGCGTCACGGGTGCTTTCTTTAGCCTCATCCAAAAACTATATACAACCCCTAAAGCCTCATTGATCATTAATGGCGGACTGTCTAGACCTTTTGACTTACAAAGGGGAACCCGACAGGGATGCCCCTTGTCACCCCTCCTCTTCGACCTGGCCATAGAGCCACTGGCCTGCTACATCCGACAGCATAGCGAGGGACTAGAAATTAATGGACTTAGGCAACACTTATCACTTTATGCAGACAATCTTCTTTTGTTTATAGGCAACCTAGAGGTTGGTATATCCAAACTCCTTGAAATCATTGATATTTTCGGATCATTCTCCGGTTATAAAATCAATGGAGATAAATCGGAGTTAACCTGGCTGAAAAACACTAAACATAACATACTACTAAATTGCGGCCTCCAGGTAACAGACGGCACATTCAAATATCTAAGCATACAGATACATGTTGATCCCTCTAAATGATACCCCTTAAACATAGGTAAGATAATTCCAAATATAAGAGACATGCTACAGGGATGGGGCGGACTCCCTCTGTCATTAACTGGCAGAGTACATCTTTTTAAAATGATATCTCTGCCCAAGATACTGTACCCCTTACAAATGCTCCCTTTATTGTTGACGCATAAGGACATGAAAACCCTTCAGTCTACTATAGGCCATTTTATTTGGCAGGGAAAGAAACAAAGAATAAATAGATCCACTCTGGTCATGCCTTATGACAGGACAGGGGAGGGTTGCACCTCCCGAACATTGCTTGGTACAACTGGGCGACACTGACGAAGATAGTGCTGGACTGGCTGGTTGGAAATGAACAGTTTACAACCCCCACTCTAGAGACAAGCATTACGTACCCAATACACCTAGCCTTTCTACCACATGCCAAACCTAATTCATTACCTCTGAAAATCCAGCATCACATCTTATTTAGAGACCCACTGAGGGCATGGGCCAAAATCCTCCAACAAGCATACATTACCCCAGTTCTTAGAGCCAAATGGATACCTGGAGCAAAAGACACGTGCGTTAAATGCAACTATGCAAACCCCGACTGAATTCATCTGTTCTGGGATTACCCTAAGCTAAAATGGTTTTGGAGTAGATTAACCTACGGACTGTCTACAGTAACTAAAACTCAGAATTCCCTCTCAGCACAACGAGTCCTATTTTTACTTCCAGAGCACAACGTTTGTCCCCATGATACTCTCATCTCTGTGTCTATTTTGATTGCAAGACTATTGATTTTACAACACTGGGCAGATAGTTCATCCCCACCCTTTCAGAAATTGCTCACCAGGTTACATACCCAGATGCTCATAGAGCAAGCAGATGTTAGGGAGAATATTGAACAGAGGATAGCTAGATTCATAAAGAAATGGGCATTCTACCTATTATACTTACCTGACATTATTAGAGAACGTGTCCTATATCCATTTAGAGGCAGTGAATTCATCTTGAAGGAAAATCTCAGGGGAAATTGGTGTTTTTTTAACACAATCGTGTGATAGGTAGGTACATCTCACCATTATTTATTCCTTATATCCATTATCCCAGAATATCACTCTGCGGCTGGCGGTCCAGGAGGGATCCGGGTAAGTATGGGATGCAACAGGCTCTATTGGTGTATCCCCTCTTTTCATTTTATTATTATTTGTTATGTTTTTTGTATTTTTGTTTTTTATTGTAATTATTTAAAGAAAAGAGGAAAAAAGGCGAAGAGAGGAAGCATGACCCTTGACTTCACTGATATCTTGATGCGGGACTATTAAGATACACTCAGTGGACTCTGTTTATACCGTGCTATTGCCAGAGTCCTGTATTTGTCAAGATGTAATAACTTTCTCATGTATGTATTGTATTTTAACGCAGTCATTGTTTTTTTGTGCCTATCTCTCTAGTGGTAGAAAGAAAAAAAAAAGTCAGGCAGATTACATACACACACACGTTAAAATTAGGTTAAAGGGACAGTCTACACCAGAATGTTTATTACTTTAAAAGATAGATTATCCCTTTATTAGCCATTCCCTAGTTTTGCATAACCAACACAGTTATATTTATACACGTTTTTACCCCTGTGATTATCTTGTATCTAAGCCTCTGCAAACTGCCCCTTATTTCAGTGCTTTTTACAAACTTGCATTTTACTGGCTCCAAACTTGCATTGTACTGGCTCCTAGGTAACTCCACGTGCGTGAGCACAGTGTTATCTATATTAAACCCATGAACTAACAACCTCTAGTGGTGAAAAACTGTCAAAATGCCCTGAGCTAAGAGGCGGCCTTCAAGGGCTTAGAAATTAGCATATGAGCCTCCTATATTTAGCTTTCAATGAAGAATACCAAGAGAACAAATCAAAATTGGTGATAGAAGTAAATAGGACAATTGTTTAAAATTACATTCTCTATCTGAATCATGAAAGTTTGTTTTAGACTAGACTGTCCCTTTAAAGCCATGTTGGGCAATATGGAGGTAAGATCCACAATCAGGTAGTAGTGAGAGGTCAAATTAGTGCTCCGGGTGAGATAAGTTAATATGAACTAATGTCCAAACAATACAAGGTCAATGGTGCAAAGCGTTCCCAGTCATATAAACACACCTGTCTCAAAAAAACTCCTTCTATAGCGGGAGTTTGAATTAAATATAATGTATCAGTAAATGTTATTATAGTGCCATCCTGGAAAGCAACTAAAAGAAAGAGACTATGCCCATGGTGAAAGTGCCCCTAACACGCTTTTCACAAACACTTCCTCAGAGGACATCTTTTGTCAGAGATACTACAGATGTCCTCAATAAAATTGAGATTGGAAAAAGGGGTAATATCAGTGCTTCCCCCTCACTCACTGTATAATATATTTGGCCCTTATCTCCAGAAGGACCTCAAATACACATGTATAGAAAAGAGAAATTTTATATAGGCGCATAAAAAATGCTGGAGTGGAGAGGTGAAAATAATCCAATTAATAAAGTTTGAGGAATATTTTCTCTAAAGGCAAATGAGAACTCCCGTAGCAAGAGGTAAAAGTATTTGGCAAAGAACTTAGCTTGTCTTTATGGGTATCCACTGTTCCTAGAGCAAAACCATTAGTTGTGGTGTCTTCCGTTTGTAAAAAGATCCGACCGTTAATGGTCACGTGAACACCGCCTCCCACGTCACTCAAATTCAAACGGGATTTGCCTTTCTTTTAACCGTCCGTATATTACAAAGATTGCGGTTGAGGTTTATGGCAAATAGCACGGTTAGTAACTGCTCCTGTTCACTCCTAGTGCTGTTTTGAAGGCTCAAGACTTCTCAAATCCAAGCACAATGTTATCTATATGACACACATGAACTAGTACTGTCTAACTGTGAAAAACTTTCAAAATGCTCTGAGCTAAGAGGCGGTTTTCAACAGTTTAGAAATCAGTTTGAGTCTACCTAGGTTTAGCTTTTCAAAAATACCACCAAGGGGACAAAACAATTTTGATGATAAAAGTAATTTGGAGAGTTGTTTAAAATTGCATGCCCTATCTGAATCATGAAAGTTTAATAGACTGTCCCTTTAAGGAGGAACTGCACTACTTTAGAGTCGTTCAATAAAGCAGTGAATGAACTAAGATGCAGATTAAAGGCCACAGGTTATTCAATAAAATGTCTAGCTAGAGCTTACCATAGGGCCCTACAACACAACCAAGAAGATCTGCTACACCCCAAAAAGAAAAATGTAACAGAGGAATCTAATAGTAATCTGGTGAGATTTGTTTCCACATATAATTCAGCTAGCCCAGATGTATACAAGATATTTTGAAAACATTGGCATGTGCTATTATCAGAGGAAGATTTACAATCATTCCTACCCAAAATTCCTAGTTTTACATATAGGAGAACGACACATTTAAAAAAACTCTTTGGTGTCTAATCATTTCAACATAAATGCAAAAAAACACCAAATATATAAAGGTTCAATCCCCTGCAGGGATGTAATGTACTCTCATATGGTGAAAACCACAGAAATCAGGAATAGGTTTGGCAAAAAGTAGAAACTTAAAGGGACAGTCTACCATAGAATTGTTATTGTTTTAAAAGATAGATAATCACTTTATTACCCATTCCCCAGTTTTGCACAACCAACACTGTTATATTAATATACATTTAACCTCTGTGATTACCTTGTATCTAAGAACCTTCTTCCAGCCCCCTGATCACATGACTGTGACTGTTTATTATCTATTGTCTTGCAGTTAGCATTGTTTTGGGCTAAATCTTAAATAACTCCCTGTGCCTGTACACAGTGTTATCTATATAGCCCACATGTACTTTTAGTCTCTTTGTGTTGAAAAGGAATTTAAAAATCCTGTGATAAGAGGCAGCCTTCAAGGGCTTAGAAATTAGCATATGAGTCTGCCTAGGTTTAGTTTCAACTAAGAATACTAAGTGTCAGGCTTTTGGGTGTACTGTTTCCTTAATTAGAGTTCAACCAATCATATCTTACTTACTCCCATAAAACACCTGTTCACTAAACACACCTTGCTTAGTATTTTGTTATTTTCCTCAGAGTAACACTGAGCCTCTCAGATCTCTGGAAGGTTATAATTGAATCTTAACTTATCAACAACTGAAGTTATTTCATTCAAGATCTTCCTACTACGGATCTCATATTTATTTCCAGCCTGTTGCAACATCTTTTGGAAATCTTACTTTGGCAAGTACTTTCATTTATTCAAGACTGTCTTTTATTTGTGGAGTTACGTTACCTGTTTCATCTTATCAGCTCATATTATTTTTCCAAACAAGTCTGTGGCACCCATAAAGAATAACCGGTTATTGAAGCTCTAAACTGTTAAACTTATTTGTTCTGTTACATTAACTTTATGTTGTTTTCTGCTGCACCGGAGAATCGTGACGTCACACGCTGACAGTTAGCCGGCTTCAGCGTGTCTCAACTCCTGCTGCACTCGCAGCGTACAGAACCCGGAAGTGTTTGTCCTTACTTACCGCACTCACAGTTTTCAAGGTACATTACCACGTTTGCATTTATAACTTTATCTGCAGAAGTTCTCCATTATATGAATCTATCAATATTACATTGGATAAGACTTACTTGCTGTGTATTTAATATCTCATGTTACGCATTCTATTATAACTACTCCTTACTTATTCATTAGAAAGTTTCACCTATTCCAAATCCTCTTGTATTACACAAGCCTGCTTATTTCCAAGATTGCTTTCGATATTGATTCCTATCTTGCAGATAATACTTTAGTGTGTATTTTTTGTAGGGAAACATTAATCTTATAATAACTGCACATATATCCATATGGGTTTACCAAGTAATAGTACTCTCAATTGATATTGTGCTACATACCTAAATCACTTGTAATCATACTAAGCAGGTTTGATTGTTACATAATACTAAGCCTTAAAAGAAAATGGAACCTGCTGAAATTCCCCAAGTAGTCTATAACCTGAGTCAAAAGGTAGACAAAATGGGACAGGCTATCCTGGACTTACAGCTAGAAAATCAGGTTCTCAGAGAGCTTATAAAGGAGGTAAAAGAACAACAAACCCCCAGTTCTGAACCACAGATAAGCTTGCCAGAATTATATAATGGTAATAGGAAAACCTATAGGCAGTTTAAAAATGCTTGCTACCTGCTCTTCAATTTAAAACCAAAAACTTACCCCACTGACAGGGTAAGGGTTTTGTCCACAATATCTTTTCTAAGATCTGAACCCAGAATTTGGGCAGATCATTTGTGTGAAACAAATGACCCCCTACTAGATTCACTAACAAATTTTTTCCAAGCTATGGATGAGCTATATAGAGATACTGACATTCAACTAACGGCTGAACAAAAGATGAGGAGCTTAAAACAAGGAAAAAAGACAGTGGAGGAATATACCACTGAATTTAAGCTGTACGCATCAGACTCTGCATGGAGTTTGGTTTCTCTCAGAAACCAATTTAGATTGGGACTGTCTGATCCTGTCAAGGATGAGCTAGCACGTATAGAGCTTCCAAGTACCCTGGATGCATTAATAAAAGTCTCAACCCAAATCGACCGGAGGCTCAGGGAACGCAAAGCTGAACGTGGTTATTCAGATCCAACATTTAAAGCCACTATGTCCACCTCTGCACATATAAAATCACCTCCAACGGAGCATGTCACCCCCATGGAAATAGGAGTTATACGTGGACCATTAACTCCTGAAGAAAGGATAAGAAGAAGAACCAATCACCTCTGTATGTATTGTGCAAATCCCAGTCATACAGTTATGAACTGTCCAACATTACAAAAAAATAAAAAGAGTAAGTTTGTTCATATTAACAATACTCAAAGTCTAGATAAACAAATTTCTTATTGCAAACTATCTCTCCTTTTGCAGTGGGACCTTAACAGATTGTCTACTTCTGCCATCGTTGACTCTGGAGCCTTTGGAAACTTTATAGACAAATCTACTGTATTGAAAAATAAAATACCTATTGTATTAAAGAAAACACCAGTCTCAATCAAAGTTATTGATGGCTCTGTGATTGCAAATAGTCCTATAACACACAACACAATACCTATATTAGTTATTACTGAAGATGGTCACACCGAATATATAACATTCGATGTAATTCCATCACCTCATTTTCCTATAGTATTGGGTTTATACTGGCTTCAGACACACAATCCCTATATTGATTGGTCTACTTTAACTGTTGCCTTCCAATCAAAATTCTGTGAAAACACATGCTTCCCACATCATAAAATACTACACACAGAATTAGAACAGATTCAAATACCGGAACCATACCAGGACTTCATAGAGGTCTTTAGCAAAGTTGAGGCAGAAACTCTTCCACCCCATCGGGTTTATGATTGCCCAATTGAATTAATTCCAGGTGCAACATTACCGGTTGGTCATTTGTATCCATTGAGTCACCCTGAGTTGTTACATCTAAAACAATACCTACAAGATAACCTTCGGAAGGGTTTTATCAGACCCTCATCTTCACCCACAGCAGCTGGAATGTTCTTTGTAACCAACAAAGACACTTCCCTCAGGCCGATAATAGATTATCGAGAGCTTAATAAACGGACGGTAAAAAACGGATATCCGTTACCTCTCATACCGGAATTAATTGAAAGATTAAGTAATGCTACCATCTTTACTAAGTTGGACTTGCGTGGGGCATACAATCTCATACGTATAAGGGAAGGAGACGAATGGCTCACAGCATTCAGAACTCGGTATGGACTCTATGAGTACCTAGTGATGCCATTCGGTCTCTGTAATGCCCCCGCAACGTTCCAACACTTTATTAATGATATTTTCCGGGATTTATTAGACATATGTCTAGTAGTATACTTAGACGACATCTTAATTTACTCCAACAATTTGTCAGAACATATAAAACATGTCCGTTGGGTATTAGCTCGGTTACAAACACATAAACTATATGCCAAATTAGAAAAGTGTTCATTCCACAATACCACTATCTCATTCTTAGGCTATACTATATCTCCTGCTGGTATCCAAATGCAAACCGAGAAGGTTGATTCAGTGAAAAATTGGCCAACTCCTAAAGATAAGAAGTCTCTCCAAAGGTTTTTGGGGTTTGCCAATTATTACAGAAAATTTATAAAGAATTTCTCATCAATAGTGAGACCACTCACACAACTTACTGGTTCAACCCAACAATTCCATTGGAATCAAAGTCATTCTAAAGTATTTGACTTCTTGAAACAAACTTTCACAGAAGCACCCATACTCAAATTTCCGAATGTTGATTTACAATATGTATTGGAAGTTGATTCCTCAGACTTTGCGATTGGCGCAGTACTTTCACAACAGAAAACACCCAAAGATCCTCTACATCCAATCTCCTACTTTTCAAAAAGTATGACATCAGCAGAGAGGAATTACGCAATAGGAGACAAAGAATTACTCGCCATCCGCAAATCCTTAGAATTTTGGAGACACCTACTAGAAGGTGCAAAAATGCCCTTCATAATTTACACGGACCACAAAAACCTCCAATACCTGCAAAATAACAAGACTCTATCAGCTAGACAGGTACGGTGGAGTCTTTACTTTGCAAGATTCGACTTTCAAATCCTATACCGCCCAGCAAACAAAAATGGAAAAGCGGATGCACTCTCTCGACAACTATCCGAACCTATTCCTAACGAAAATCCTACTGCTATAATTCCTTCTGAACGCTTCATCGGATTAACTTCAGACTTTCTAACTGATATAAAGAACTCTTCAAAAAATTCACCTACTGACACTAAGGTTCCTTTGGAATTGAAAGACGGATTATACTACTACAAGAATATGATCTATATTCCTAAAGATTTGAGACAACAAATCCTACAACATCACCATGATTCACCCTTAGCTGGACATCCAGGGGAATCATGCACCATCGAACTTATAACAAGGACATATTGGTGGCCTCATTTGAAGGAAACTGTTTCAAGTTATATAAAGAGTTGTGTTACTTGTCAAGTATGCAAAACTGAGCGGAAATTACCTTATGGGCTTTTAATATCAATTCCAACATCTGACAGACCCTGGAAACAAGTAGGAGTTGACTTCATTGTGGATCTACCTCCATCAAAGAATTATACCACTATCATGGTAGTTGTTGACAGTTTCATCAAAATGTCGCATTTTATTCCATTTCATAAGCTTCCCACTTCAGCAGAAACAGCTAACTTATTTGTACAACATGTGATTCGGCTTCATGGAGTACCAACAGTTTTGATATCTGACAGGGGATCCCAGTTCACATCTAAATTCTGGAAAAGTCTCTGTCAATCTCTTAACATAACCCATCAATACACAACTGCATTTCATCCACAAGCAAACGGACAGGTTGAAAGAATCAATCAATGGTTAGATGAATACTTACAATGTTTTTGTTCCTACCAGCAAGACAATTGGATAACATACTTACCCTTCGCTGAATTTTCCTACAATAATCTAACCAATTCATCCACAAAATTATCTCCGTTCTTCGCAAATTATGGGTACCATCCAACCATCACTTCAGTTAGTACTACCCCTTCCAATTCTCCTCTGGTTGATGAATGGAATAATGCACTTCTAGACAATTTTCGGGTTATCAAGGAAAACATTTCAAAAGCTCAGAACTCCCAAAAGCACTATTATGATTTGAGACACAGACAACCACCTTCATATCAAATTGGAGACCAGGTATGGTTGTCAACGAAAAACCTAAAGCTACATCTTCCTAGTAGGAAAATGACACAAAAATTCTGTGGACCTTTCCCCATTACTAGGGTAATAAATCAGAATGCAGTCACTCTGGATTTACCATCATCTATGAGAATACATCCGACTTTCCATGTTTCCCTCCTCAAACCATACGTTCCTACTAGAAATAACACACCCCAATTACTGCCGACCAGTTCCATCCAAGACTCAGAAGTCTATGAGGTGAAAGAAGTACTTGATTCAAGGTTTTCCAAGGGAATTCTGGAATATTTAATTAGGTGGAAGGGATACTCAGAGGAAGATGACTCCTGGGAACCCGCATCTAATCTTAATGCACCTCGACTTGTTTCCCAATTCCACAGGAGATATCCAGATCGCCCCAGACTTCAAGCTGAGGATCAGCTTGTTTGAGGGGGGAGTCATGTCAGGCTTTTGGGTGTACTGTTTCCTTAATTAGAGTTCAACCAATCATATCTTACTTACTCCCATAAAACACCTGTTCACTAAACACACCTTGCTTAGTATTTTGTTATTTTCCTCAGAGTAACACTGAGCCTCTCAGATCTCTGGAAGGTTATAATTGAATCTTAACTTATCAACAACTGAAGTTATTTCATTCAAGATCTTCCTACTACGGATCTCATATTTATTTCCAGCCTGTTGCAACATCTTTTGGAAATCTTACTTTGGCAAGTACTTTCATTTATTCAAGACTGTCTTTTATTTGTGGAGTTACGTTACCTGTTTCATCTTATCAGCTCATATTATTTTTCCAAACAAGTCTGTGGCACCCATAAAGAATAACCGGTTATTGAAGCTCTAAACTGTTAAACTTATTTGTTCTGTTACATTAACTTTATGTTGTTTTCTGCTGCACCGGAGAATCGTGACGTCACACGCTGACAGTTAGCCGGCTTCAGCGTGTCTCAACTCCTGCTGCACTCGCAGCGTACAGAACCCGGAAGTGTTTGTCCTTACTTACCGCACTCACAGTTTTCAAGGTACATTACCACGTTTGCATTTATAACTTTATCTGCAGAAGTTCTCCATTATATGAATCTATCAATATTACATTGGATAAGACTTACTTGCTGTGTATTTAATATCTCATGTTACGCATTCTATTATAACTACTCCTTACTTATTCATTAGAAAGTTTCACCTATTCCAAATCCTCTTGTATTACACAAGCCTGCTTATTTCCAAGATTGCTTTCGATATTGATTCCTATCTTGCAGATAATACTTTAGTGTGTATTTTTTGTAGGGAAACATTAATCTTATAATAACTGCACATATATCCATATGGGTTTACCAAGTAATAGTACTCTCAATTGATATTGTGCTACATACCTAAATCACTTGTAATCATACTAAGCAGGTTTGATTGTTACACTAAGAGAGAAAAGCAAATTTGATGATAAAAGTAAATTGGAAAGTTGATTAAAATTACATGTCCTATCTGAATAATGGAAGTTTAATTTTGACTAGACTGTCCCTTTAAACATTGTATTAACTGTAAAAGTGACAATGCTATCTATTGTTTAAGTTGCAGCTGCCAAATATTTTACATTGGTATGACAACCAGATGTATGGGTACAAGAATAACAGAACATCTATCAAACATACACAATGCAAAGAGAGATCATGAAAAAGTCAAGAAAATAACCTCAGTGGTGAGGTATTTCTTAGAGAATCACAATGAAAATGTCAATGTACTAAAATGCTGGGGTTAGAACAAGTAAAGTGTGTAATCCGGGGTGGTAATGCAGAACAAATTCTGTTGAGAAAAGAAACTAAATGGGTGTTTTTATTAGATACTGTTTTTTCACATGGAATGAACGAACAAAATAATTATTGGGTATATTTAGAATAGAACCGTTAGCTTAATACTGGGAATACGCTCAAATATATGAATATGTATATAAATATGAAGTGTCACAAAAATATTGTATTAAATACCAAAATATAATACAGTGTTGCATAACTCAGATTATATTCTAATCGACATAGGTAATATTAGAACACAATGAAATACCATATTGTTATGCATGAATAAGCGTTAACACCAGCTATGGAAGCATTCTGGCAAAATGTGTTTCTTAAGAAACATTCGCAAAGTATTCAAAATTGGCAAATAGTGTTATGAAAACTCAAGTTTGACAGCTGCCAAGCGATCAGTATTACCAAAGCAAGAACGAGTTCGTAATTCTGACACAGCCCCTAGAACGTCATTGGTGGATAGCAGTAAAAATGATAATGTGTTGGGAAACCTGGTGGCCCCATACTCAAAAATCATATATAGAAAGGCAAAAAAAATCTTAAAACTCTACTAGCCCCTAGTAAATTCAAAAGAACAAATATGGGCACCAAAGATAAAGATTTACAGGGTTTGAAGGGTTTCTATCCTTGCTTCACCTGTAGGGCATGTCTATATAGTACGAAAAAGAAAACTATACCTGATAGGGATAGACCTTTTTTCATTAAAGACATTATGAGATTCAACCAAAAAAGGAGTGGTATATTTATTACATTGCTCATGTGAACTGATTTATATTGGAGAGACTATGAGACCCCTGAAAGACATGATTAGGGAGCACTTGTGGAATATAGAGAATGGGAAATTGGATACACACTTGTATAACCACTTCAGGAAAATTCACCATAATAATCTAGATGATTTTAAATACTGGGGTATATGCATAGTCCTTCCTAAATGGAGAGGAGGTGAATTTGAAAAAACGTTACTCCTCAAGGAGGCGGAGCTCATCTATAATTTTGGGTCCCTGTTTCCAACAGGTCTAAATCCAGAACTAGATATTTCCCCCTTTCTGATAGACCCTTTATAAATGATTGCACTGTCCACCTATCTATCCTGTCTAACATGTATAAAATCCTCTGCTTAAACATGAGGTTTATCACCAGGAATTTGTGGATACCACCTACTAAAACGAATACCATCTGTTTTTTTAAATAAAGAGGATTTATAGTCTGTCAATAAAGTAGTTTATTTACTTACTTTTTAAACTACCAACCATATTGAATCAGAAATTTTGTATTTATATACTGTTCTCGAATCCCAATGGTTAAAATGATGCTACAATTAGGGGAAAAAACGGTTTTTTGGTCTATTATCTACCTCCAAGCCTTAAAATGATATATGTAGAAATAGACTGATTGGATCCCAATGGAAACTCCTGTAACATATCTAAGGATACCTCCTTAAATGATGAATATGAAGAACAACTCTGAACTAGATCCGAGATACCTCCTTAAATTGAAAACAATTATTTGGCCAATGAGAAGAGATCTATAGGTTTAAAAAGCATCTGTATGATGGAGTCCACTATCTTGAGAAAGCCCGGCACAGGGTGAAATGTGTGGAAGTGGACTCTATAATCATCCGACAATACTGCAGTAAATCTGACTCCAAACGCCTGCACTTTATCTCTGCCCATTGTGAATACTGCAGCACTGCTGTAAACAAGACGCGATGGAGGGCAGGATGGAAGGAGGACGCCAATCACACAGAAGTGTAAGTCTCTGTGCACTAACCGAGTGAAGAAACTGCGTGTAGCGGGCTGCGTGACAGAAACCTCTGACACGGTTTATGGTACTTTCTGCTTAACACTAGTGACCACGCGGTCACGGCTAAAGAGTTTGGTATCTCTACTTCATAAGGGGAATATGCCTATGCTATACTAAGAGGCAAATAGTAACATTTGCAAGTATCTTCTAAAGGGAATACACCTATGCCTAATTAAGAGGCAAAAAGAAAAATTTACAAGTATCTTCTAAGAAAGCGCTATGGACACTTAGTATCCTAAGAGAGGAATTGGCTTTATCTATTAAACCCACTTTCTAACAACAGGGTTGTTCCCCATTGATTTTTATTAAACATATTTTTTATATATACACCAATCAAAGAGTATTCAAGGAAGATAAAGCTATCTTTTTGGATATATTTTTGGATATACTATTTTATCTTTTTTATTGTAGGAAGGGAGACGTCCCTCCATTCATTTGATATTGCTGTCACTTTCTTAATAAATGTATTTTATTTTTATAACAAATTGTGTATGAGTGTTTATATTTACTTCTAGCTTTTTTAGCGTCATCCCCTGTGGTTTGTAATTTTAGGTTTTTCTTTATACCATATGAAGGAAAGGATTTCTGCTTGTATCTTCTGTAATTATTTAGTTGGAAACTCGATGGGTAATGATATAAACAGATATAAAAGTTTTGGCAATATCCTTATTTTACTGACTATCATTCATGCGTTAAAGGATATTTTATAAGTGCTCAATTTTTTAATATCACTGCTAAGCTTTGCTAATAGTGCAAAATATTTTTTTATAATTTTCTGAAATGGCAGTTCCTAAATATGTTATAGGTTTAGTAGCCCATTTAAAATCATAATTAAAAAATAGTTTTTTTTGTGTGGTCGGGTAATTTAATTCCTATAGATTATCATTTATCATTGTTGATTTTGTAAACAGATATGTTGCCAAATGTATCTATTAGTTGATATAAAATAGGAAGAGATAATAGGGGTTTTGTCAGAGTAAGGATCACATTGTCGACGATGAGTGCAATTTTGTATTCTTTTTTACCAATTGAGATTAAACCTAGCCCGGGAAGCTAATGGTTTTATGCTTAAGCCAAAGAGCAAGGGGACACCCTTGTCTGATCCTGTTTTTAATATATATTGTCTTGAAATTATATCCTGCAATTCTTATAAAAGCTGTGGGGAAGAATATATGGAAGCTATGGCCTTTTCAAATGCCCCTGACAACCAAATGCTTGAAGAACCTGGAACATATGGCAGACCAGGAAACCCTACCAAATTCCTTCTCCACATCAAGTGAAGTAGCATAGAAGGCACTCCATGGACATTTGCATAATCCCCCAGGTTAATAACTCTCCTAACATTATCAGGGGCTTCTTTGTTTTTGATAAATCCAACTGGGTCAGGAGAGACCAAGTCAGATATGCAGTTATTAATATTTGCAAGAATTTTTGTAAATAATTTAAGATCTTGGTTTATTAACGAAATGGGCCTATCATTTTGACAGTGAAAATTGGTAAAGGTATTGCTGTAATTTTAGCTGTTAACATATTTTTGGGTATCTCTCCCCCTTCCATAATATAATTTAAAACATGAGGGATAAACTATTATAAGGAAATAAAGTTACAATGGCAAAATATATAGCAACTAAATAAGCTGGCAGTAGTCGGCTTACTAAAAGGTTTAAAAGGGCACTTTTGACAAAAAAACACATGCAATCTGAAGAAAGCAAATATATATATATATATATATATATAAACAAAAAATGGAAAGAAAATAAGATGAAATGCACAGTTTGTGATATAGACTCTGAGAGATTGCATTTTTATGATTTTTTTCTTTTGATTATATTGTATTGTTTTGTTAAAATTTACTAATGGACATCTTTTGATGACTCAATATTTCCTGTAAAATTGTAAATGAAAGATGAAATGTCAGAAGAATTCATGTCCACACAGTCCTACAAAAAGAATGCTTGCTCACCACTTCAGCGTAGTCCCATATTAATAACCCCAACTGGCAAACAAAGTTATTCTGAAAAACACAAAGTAGGGGAAACCAGTTAGCGTATCCTGTGTGTTTAAAAGGAATGTGAAATATTTACACGATTATATCATATAGTGTTCCCAGACACCAGACTATTGGTGTTTATGAACAGTAGCAGCAGCTGTTCAAACAATTATTCTACTGGAGAGCCCTAGAACAGTAATATGTCATGTTAGGGTTCCTTTAAAATATGAATTAAGAAATTATGGGCTACACCGTAAGACACAAAGTAATTATATTAATGAATGCATTTACCAGTAGTAACCCTGCGCTTCAGAAAGGTACCAGATATATGTTTTGAATGATTGTATTAACCACATTTGCCAGTAAGGATTAATTAGTGTAGGGTTGGGAATTTTAGAAGGTATTACTGCTGACATGTTAAATGTATATCCTTGAAACTTAGTATACTGATAGCTCTTGACTTGGTTTAATGATATTTGGAATTTTGAAGTTTACACCTTTTATTTATTTAAAATTATTTCATTCAAATTGGTTTTTGTTTTCAAGCAGCTCACAGTAGTTATGTTTCCATCTGACATGCTCAGTAGACTGCTTCTATGTTTTCATTACAATTTAACTTGCATTTGCCTCTAGTTTAGAATAAACTCCTTTTCTGTCAGTTGAATAAATTTATTGTGAACTTTGAATAAACCTCACCTGCATACAGCAGGCAAGAAAATTAGAGCCTGATTCTTGCCAGGATGGTGAGAAATCATCAGCTGATTTTACTGAGCATTTTATTAAGTAAGTGCCTCTCCTTGACGTCAAAAATATTAATGAACTTAATGAAATACACAGTTTTCTAGGTAAAAATTGCTCTTACAACAATCCCTGAATGGCCTCTTAATAGTGTTGAGGCATCATGCAGATCAAAGACATTTAGAGAATAAGGGCATTCAATGACACCTCCAGGTGTAACATGCTTAGAGAATATAAAGAGTTGTAAAAGATCTTCAGACACAACCAGCAAACTTCCCTGTCCCTTCCACTTTCTGAAACTGACAGGCTTATTTCACATAGAAAAAATACAAAGTGTAATGCAATTTGTAAAAGATACACATAAATTGTTATAAAGAGTATTCTTTGTTAAATTTACACAGAAACATTCAAAGAAAAATCAGAATTTGCAGAATTACAGTCCTAAATGTACTTCTGTATTACAACACTTAAATGCATTAAACACAAAATAGAAAATGCAAAAATTAAATTAAATAAAACTAAGAACAAGAAACTTCCGGTGGGCAGAGGCAACTGGTATGACGGCGGATTAACGGAGCTCCTTGAAACCCAGCCAGAGAGAGCCATACACAGCTACACAAACCCACTAAAAACACAAAACCTTGGTGGGAATTACCTATCCACCCGGTAACAGAGTCGAATAGGAATGCAACATCGGTTCCACCGCCAGGAGTAAACAAACAACAATGGGGGGGGGGGAAAGAAGAAGGACAGTGGCCCTCCGTTTAAAATAGAATACCTTGTTACCATATAAATGTATTCCATGACACACTCCCGTGCTTTACAACTGAATTAAGTTATATTATATTTCTAGCTTTTGTTCTTGATTACCTAACCAGTAGAACCATATTTTATTTGTGATCTCCCTATTGTTCAAGATTCCGACCATGATGGGGCCCCTGTTTTCCAATATTTTGCGATACATATCCTAGTAACTGTACATAAGATTCTGATAAAGGTGTTGAGGTGTCTATGGAAAGTGTCTATGGTTTCATGTAATAGGGCCTGCTGTATGGAGAGGGTAAATTCTTCATTGATTAGTTGGCTTATGAAAGATGACAATCTCCTCCACACCCCCTGGACAACATCACACTCCCACCACATATGTTTGTATGTTCCCCTTTCTCCACATCCCCTATAGCATAGTTCATTCCCCTGTGTATTCATATGAGCAGTTCTAACTGGAGTCAGGTACCAGCGAAAAATAGTTTTCATAGTATTTTCCTTTAAGTCTACACTCAAAAGGCCTATGTCTCCCGATTGGAAAAGTGATTCCCAATCCTGTTTTTCTCTGACTATGTCCAGCTCCCTTTCCCACGCTATCATTATGTGCGTCTTAGGCATATCTGGGGGGGGGGGGGGGGATTGAATGGCCACATAGAGCCTGGATATGGAGTGTTTGGATCTGTGGGGATTGATGGTAGGAATCTCTAACACTGTAGACACCTTTTTTGGTGATTTTTTTAAGAAGGCTTTAAGGGAAGTCTTTAACTGTAGGTAAAGGGTCCAATGGAGCTTTAAAGGTTCAATTCTATCCTGTAGCTGGGAGAATGATAAAACGGACCCGTTCTCCAGAATATCCGCCACTCTATACATTCCCTTGTTTTCCCATTTCTGAAGATGGTTACGTGTATTCCCCTGTAATAAATATCTGATTGGCATTAACACGGATTGTACTGGTAGAAGATCCTCTCTCTTCCCTATTTGTGTCCATGTTTAACTGTCAGATCCACCGTGTGTACCCCTAGGGAAGCTCCTCCGGCCCTGGCCCTTTTCTTGTCCCATAAAATAGAGTCTGGGTTCCCCCATCCCCCAATTCCTGCCTTTAAAGCAATCCAAACTGCCTCCTCTGACTGTTTTAGTAACATGGAGTCCTGCGCTACCCTAGCTGCCCTATAATAGTCCATCAGATTTGGGGCTCCTACCCCTCCTAGCGATTTATGTCTGTGAAATAGAGATTTTGAGATCCTAGCTGATTTTGTTCCTCTAATAAAGCATAACAGCTCCCTTTGCATATTTTCTATATCCGATTTAACAATCGCTATAGGTAGTGCCCTGAATAAATAGAGTATACGAGGTAAAATATTCATTTTTACTGCCGCCAGCCTACCAAGCCAAGAGAAATTAAAATGTTTCCATTTCGCAAAGTCTCTTCTGATCTGACAAAATAATGGAATATAATTATATAGGTGTTGTGTTAGCTGCGGGAGATTAATTCCCAAGTATTTGAGTGTGTGTTTCACCCATCTAAAGTCAAAATTTAGTTCTAATAGTTTCTGGGTTTGCTATGGGGAGAACTTCACATTTATCTGAATTAATCTTGTACCCTGAAATGTTCGAGAAAGTGTCTAGTACCGCGTACAGATTAGGTAAGGATATGAGAGGTTTTGTTATTGTTAGTAGAATGTCATCTGCGAAAAGGGCTAGTTTATATTCCGAGTTTGCTCCCGTTATGTCTGGGTGATTCCACCTTGTGTGAATCCTTATCCTGGCTGCTAACGGCTGATTTTAGTAAAAATGTTCAGGTCCTGGTTAATCAGTGAAATTGGTTGATAATTGTGGCATTTTTTGTGATTCTTTTTTCGGGCTTAGGGATCACCACTATTTTAGCAAGCAACAATTCCCTCAGGATGGGGTTTTTCTCCAGGATATAATTACAGAATTTGGATAAATGCAGGATTAGGGTGCTACAGAACAATTTGTAATATTCCCCAGGAAAACCATCAGGCCCCGCCGCTTTGCCTGGTTTAAGGTCTCTTACTGCCCTCAATACCTCTATATTTGTGACCGGAGCATTAAGACTATCTTTTTGGTCTTTAGGAAGTGACTTTAGTGGGTATTCGGCAAGGAAGTCGTGGGTGAGAGTATCTATCTCCTTACTATCATCAACCTTCTTCTCATCATATAGTTTACTGTAAAAATTAGCGAATATGTCCACTATCGTCTGTGGGTGGGAAGTCGTCGTCCCCTGCTCTGTCTCTATAAAGGGTATTGCTGCGGCTCTACACCTCTCTCTAATTTTATATTTATCTGGTTTATTGGCATAGACAAAATAATGTGCTTTGAGTTTTTGGGTTGTCCTAGCTGCTTGTGAATGTAGGATTGATGCCAGCGTGGCCTTCTTAGCCTGAAGAGTGTGTAGAGTTGATACTCTCCTTGTTAGTCTATGTTGTCTTTCTAACTTTTCTACTTCTTCATGAAGCTGTCTTATGTGTTTTTTTGTATTTTTGGTTTAGTTTAGCTTTCTCCTGTATGAGCATTCCCCTCATCACCACCTTGTGTGCTGCCCAGGTACATATGGGATTGGTTGTGGTATCTACCTTTATTCCCCAATACTCTACCAATGACCGAAGAATGTTATCATGCACCTGTGGATTTTTCAAAAGAGTTGGGTCAAATGTCCATGTCCTGTTTCGTTGAGTGTCTCATAGCCCACCTAATTCCAGTGTTATAATGGAGTGGTCTGACTATACGCAGGCGTGCATGTTTGAGGTCTGTAACATAGGTTGGAGGATCTGACTGACATAGATGTAATCTAGACGTATGTATGATCTGTGTGCCGCAGAGTAAAATGTAGTGTCGCCAATTACCCCATACAGTGTGTTCCATGAATCGATCAGAGTGTGTGGCGCTAGTGAGTCTTGTATTGACTTGACTAGCCGGTTGTGTCTAAGTTGTTTGTTAGTTAAGGGAATGTTGTTGACCACTCTTAACGGGGCCATGGGGATATTGAAATCTCCTGCAAGAATGATTTTAGTTTTTGACCATTGAGTCAGAAGCTGGGAGATATGTCTTAAAAAGGTATGTTGGTTTTCGTTAGGGGCATATATGTTACAGAGAGTGACTTCTGAATCTAACATCTGTCCCCTAACTATCAAGTAGCACCCTTCCAGGCCAGAAAAGGCATGATGTGGTAGGGGCGGTCGTGGACATATGGGGCGTGGGTGGTGACAGATGTAACATGGTTGGTCATGATGCTTTGGCCAAATGGCCATGATAGACAGAGAGCTCTAAAGAGGTGGTCTAAAGAAAGCAGAATAGGGGTTATAAAGAGAGTGAGGAGAGAAAACAGGGGGCATAGAGAAAGCAAAAAAGAGAAGTGGTGGAGAGAGAGCAAATGAGAGGGAGGGAAGATAGAGATCCAAAGAGAGGAATAGAGAGAGCAAAAGAGAGAGGGGAGAGAGAGAGCATAAGAGAGCATAAGAGGGGGAGAGAGAGAGCAAAAGAGGGGTAGAGATATCAAAAGAGATGGAGAATAGAGAGAGCACAAGAGAGGTGGTATAGAGAGATAGAGCAAAAGAGGGGAGAGAGAGAGAGCTAAAGAGAGAGCAAAAGAGAGGGTGGGATAGAGAGAAAGCATGTGTTGGTACCGCTGTAGTGAAAAAAATGGACAATGTACACGGGCTTTAAGATTATTATATATATATATAATTCAATATATATATATATACAACTATATTAACCTAATTAAAAGATATGTTTAATAAATTAAAATTGTAATACAATAAAAATTGAATATTAAAAAATGGAATAGAAATTTTTAATTAGAATGTAATCATAACTTTTTTTTACATCCACATCACAAAAATCAAAGAAAATATGAATATTACATTTTTAATAATAGAATAAAAATAATAAACTTTTCTAATTTTAATCAAACCAAAATTAAATATTAAATTTAAATTTTAAAAATAAAGATATATAAAAACAACTTTTATATAATATAAAGTTAAATATTTTGAATTTCAATATCGCATCCAAAAATTGGATTGCAAAGTTATATTTATTTATCAGATACTTTAAAGAGTTCCTTTCGAGCAAATCGAGTTTGATGTTTTTGTACCATTTCCAAGGTTCTAGGTCTTGGAATTTTTTAAATGTTTGGTGGCAGTTGGTCCAGTTTTGATTGCCAGTTGCATTTTAATTGCCCATTAACAATTTGCAATATGTCAACCATCAATGGAAAAACATAATCATTGGTGGTTCCTTCATAAACAATTTTAATGCTCCACTGCTTGCTCATTTTAGAATATGCAGGCTTGTATCTTTCAGAACCCATTTCTCTACTTATTTTAGATGGCCTCTTGATTGTCTCTTGTGGTCTATCTAGATTTGCATTGTGTGACAGTACTGCCAATTGCGTCCTTGCAATCATTCCGTCCATTTTGAAGTGCACCCTCTTCGGTCTAAATTTGAGGACCATACTATGGAACACCTCAATACGACCTGTGTGACAATAGTCTTTGAGGTGTACCATATCTTTCTCCATCTTAGGGTCACGGATAAGCATTGAAAGCTCTGCATAAGTACGTAATTTTTTTGTCCAACCATGGTCGTTTTTCGATTTCTTCATCAGATAGTTCTTTATGTAGACACTGTTTTAATAGTTGTCCATGTTCCCATGAATGTTCATTAACCACATGTTGGAGAACTGATCTCCAAACTTCTTTAAATAGATCCAAATCCCCATTACAGTAGGCAGCACTGTACCACAAGTGATTGGATATGAGCGGTATCCAGTGTATCAATGAACGATTCTCTCTTGTTTTTGACAGTGCAATTAGATTGGTATGATTTGTCCTTATAATCCTCACGCATGATTTTCCTGATGGATACGTGGCGATCAGTTGCGACAGCCATTATTTTTGCACCATTGTTAAGTAGGATATTAAGCAACGTCTGAATAGTTTTGCTTCCATTGCCACGGATGAATTTGCTTCTGAAACTTGCATGATGTCGAAGTCAATGATTTTGTTTGTCGTGTCTTCCATTATAGTATAAGTGCAATATTTTGCAGAGAAGCCAGGGCTGTCGCACTGTCCATCACCCATCACCGTGAGTAGCTTGCCTTTAAAGGATTGTAATAGATGTTCACGTTCTAATCTCCACCTTCGATCTATGGCAAAAAAGCCACAAATTTAAGCCACAAATTTTTTTATTAGTTAGTGGGAGTTTTGGAGACTGTTATCCAAAATTATTGTCTTAATTTTTAAGAAAAAAAACTTTCAATTACAACTATGAATAATATTTTTGGGCACTAAGAAAAAATATTAGTGCTACAAATAAATATAGATTTAACAGCCAGCTGCTACCATACGCAAAAAAATACGGTTAATCTCTAGGACAGTGTTGTCATTCTGGAAGTCCGCTCCTCATAAGAAAAAAATACAATAATATTAATGCTTTGCACAGAGGCACAAACAAGTGAGTGACTTTTAAATTTACCATTTAATCCACATTCCATCATTTATTTCCATTTATTAATAAAATATTCTGTTTCTTTCTAATATTTTTCAGAGAATACTAAAGAAAAACTGTAGACTTGACTTTGAGGGAGGAGACAGACCTTAAAAAAGAGAATGCTACAAGGAGTTCACGGGTAAGAATTATCAATACATGTGTACTTCAAAATAATTTTTATTAAACCGGCATGGAGGGCTGCTCATAAAGAAGGTTTTAATTTAACTTTCAATTGAAACCTCTGTAAAATAATATAAGTATCACAGCTAGTAATTTTGAGACATAAAATTAAGTAATATAATAAACTTCTATCTATGTTTCAGGTGATGAAACATTGTGTTGATTTAGATAAATTGCATCCAAAATGGATTTGTGCATGTGATCTATTGCTTGCCTCTGTTCTTTGTTGACACGGGCTAATGCCCTGTCTATGTGTCTATGTAAATCCTTTCTCATATTGTTGACCGCTTTTGTCAATTCTTTTGTTGCCAGTAAGAAGAAGTAATTCTTCCGTCTGGCTATACCGATGTTGTGTTTCCGGTTCTGTTGGCTTGTCTTGTTCCAGTTGAGGTGGTTGATTCTGGGCTGTCACAATGGGGGCATGATGTTCCGTTGATGGTTGGTCAACGCTGACAGGTGACGATGGTGAAAAGCATGTTTGTTCAATATTTACTACAGGACTTTCCTCTACACTAAGAACAGGTGAATGCAGTTGACTGCTATGGCTTCCACCTGCAGAAATGCCTCGTAGTTGTGGAGGAGTAGTGGGCATCTCTCCACTTCCAGAGGCTGCTACTGGTGGGATCCGAATCCGAGTTACTAACACACCAGAACTAGGCTGAGGCGTGCTTGGGGCTGATCGCCCTGCAGAGTATTTTCGGGGATCAGAACTTGGCTGAGACGTGCTAGGGGCTGATGATCGCCCTGCAGTGTATTTTCGGGGATCAGAACTAGGCTGAGACGTGCTTGGGGCTGATGATCGCCCTGCAGAGTATTTTCGGGGATCAGCTCTCTTTTGCCTGACAGATTCGTCTCTCCTACTTGAGCTTCCTTCACCAGTGACAACAGACTCTTCAAGAAGCTTGTCCCGCATCTCCATCTCCCAACTGTTGAAACGCACTCTCTTTGAAGTGAAATTGTTACCTGTCAGGAGAACAGCTGCACTAGTTAGAATATTTCCTAAAGCCATTTTTCCATAATGTGTTTGACTATCCCAAATTTTAAATTTGTGTCCAGCTGTGCATTCCACATGTATGGTAAGGTTGGTCTCAGATTTTAAAATAGTTTCTAATGGTGAGAAACATCTGTCCATATAAGTGCATTTTAAAAAAGAAAAAAGGTAGTCTAGGCTTGATTCAAACACAATAAACTTTCTTTCGTCAACTATTTTTTTCGAATATTTTTCATTAATACAATTTTCTTCTTCAGATGACTGTGAACTAGCGGTTTCAGGGATATAAGATAAGTCGGTATCCACATTTTGAATTTCGGTGTTGGATTCTTCAGATTCATGTTCTTCTGATATTATCGGGTTATTTTTGTCTTCTAATAATTCTATATGTTCTTGAACAATAATTGGTGATTCTGTTTGAACATTTATTGTTCTTGGAATTCTGGATTCAATGACATTAATTGGCGTCATTGTTGCTAATCTGTACTGTTTTGTTATCTGTATTGGAGTTGATACATTTTGTTGTTGAAAATTGGTATCCTCCTCCTCAAACATGCGTTGGTAATTTGAAATTTTAGACATGAAATAATCATAGGTTCCAGTCCAAGTACCTATACATTTGGTTTGTACTAGATTTTTGTTGTTGTTGATACATTTTTTTTATTTTTATTTTTTCAGTTTGTTTTTGAATTCTTTTTGTATTAACAGAGATTGGCATAATATTCTTTCCAGTTTTTGTTTTTGATGGAGTTTTTTTTCTCCAATTGTCTATATTTCACTTGAAATATTTCTTGTTGTTCTGAAATAGGATTGAGAGTATCACTTATTTCTAAGTCTGTTACATGAATAGAATCACTTGATGTTATCTGCGATGTAACCACAGTATCTTCATGCTCGCTATGAGAAACAGATAATGTTGAACTATATGTATGATCTAAGTTTAGATAATGTAATTCTGGTTGTGGAGGCATGTCGCTTATTGTATCGCTATCACTGGACATTTCTTCAAAGGTTCTTTGCCTGACCTCTCTTTGTGTGTTGACATTTCCAGAACATGATGGCATTGTATCCTCCACAGATGACAATTGATTTACATCAGAAACATGAATGTTTATGGTAGGAACTGCATTGTTTTTTAATTTTCGACGAGAACCAACAGTTTCAAAACAATCCTCTTTGAAATGTTTTGAACAAATACGGTAATTTATTGTCCTTTTAGGTTGCAATATTTTCTCTACTATCTTTTCGAAATTTTCAAAAAGTTGTCCAGTAGCTATCATCCATTCTCTTATTCTGTTCCTCGACCGTGGAAAACAATATAAACTAATGTCTTCAGTTCTTCCCCTTCTGTCATGTTTTGATTGGCATCCCTTTACAAAACATTTACTCATCTGAATAAATTAGAGAAAAAAAAAAATTAAACTACAACTTATAAAAAAATAATTATTCACAAAATAAAATAAAACCTTTAAAGAAGCATAATTAATAGTTATTATTAATATTATTATTAATTTTGTTTAAATACATTTATTATAAAAATGGAATATTCTTATGCGCTGTCATTAAAACAATTTAAATGAAATGATTAATATTTTAACAATAAAAATATTTTAAAATTAAAAAATTGAATTATGAAATGTGGTAAATATATCTCTATTATCACATTAAATGTTATGATGTATCAGGGGGTTTATAAAATAAATTTGAGGACTTCAAAATATTGAAACATATGTTTGAAATGATGTTTGATTAATTCAATATTGTATAATAATTAGTAGAGACATATTCTTAATTAAAAATGTAGTGTTAATTACCATTTCGACAATGAGATGCTAAAGACTGTAGTCTATCGTGAAAATAAATTATAGAATATGTAGTAATGATAATATTATTTTTTTAATTTTATTGTAATGTTATAATATAATTGTATATTTAAGTTCTTGAGGTGAGTGGGGTTATAAGGATTGACCTTGAGGTGAACTTGATGGGGTTTTGTTGTTTATAATTATTTCAATCTTGATATAGAGATGGGCGTTGGTGGTTTATAAGGAGCTCTGTCTTGAGATAGGGGTTGAGGGTTGTTAGTTATTTGGATCTTTTTTTAAGAAATCTAATCTTTAGGTGTTGGGAGTCTATACAATAATATAAACCAGATTGGAAGTTTCGAAGAGAGAGGTAGATGTGTGTGTCATGTGCATAGATTAATATATTATGAAAACTAAACGCTAATAAGTTTTGCCAACAAATTATGATTAATTAAGAGAAGTTAAGGACACATAAAATAAAATTAACACACAAAATATCTAATAAATTATTAAAATAGAAACTTTGTTTATCAATCGTTATTAAAGATTCAATTAACCTTTGTTGTATACTTAAATATTAGGATAAGGCATGCTATGTTATTAAAAATTAATATCTAATCATATTATATTGTTTGGTCTTAAGAGCTTTCTATTTTTTAAATTAATTAATTTCAATCTTAGCTGCCTGTCGGTTTTCTGTTAGAAAGTGATTGATTATTGTCGGATAACATATATACAACAATGACCAAGCATAACACAAGATTATCTAAATAAAAAAGGCATTGCTAACATGCTTCACATTCATTACTTAAAAATAAAAAATTAACTATAGTATATTTAAAAATGAATTGAAGATTTAAATTGTAAAATTATTTAAAATTAAATGCAAGATATCAATAATGAATTTAAAAGTTAATATTTAGTTTAGCTGTAAATAATATTTCAAATCTAACTTTTAATAATTTTAAACTCACCTTCAGTTCAGCTATATAATTATCTTTTTATTTCAAATTGTAAATCTGCTTGAAATATGTTTTTTTCTTTGAAGTCTGAAAAAAATTAAAACAGAAAATAGATTAAAATAAAATTAAGAAATTAACATAACACCCTCATACATAGTTTATAATGAATATTACATACAATTTTATTGTGTATGCATTGAGTCATAAAGCCAGTGAGGCTGTCAGCAGAGGCCATGATGCAAAACAGTGCCTCAGTCACATAAACTAATAAGGTCAATAAAAGGACATTAGAACCAGGTATATTTGTTTTTAAAACATGTTATGACATTAAATGAAGGGAAATATGAGAAAACCGGACATGTTTGGTATCAAATTTATTCTCTTAATGAAACTAAGAGAGTGCCTGACTGCTTGCATGAAAATAGATTTACCTACCAGAAATTATGACGTGTTCTATAAGTTCATGAAAATACTTATAGTCTATTAAAGTTCATAAAAGATATGTGGTTTATTAGCCCCTGCCAAGGGGTGTGTGGTCATGAAAATTTATATCTTTAAAATATGAATAAAGATAATGTCTTTTAACAATAATTTTGTTCATTCAAAATGGGAGGCTGCTACAGCGTGAGTGACCATCTTCTCTTGACCATCTCCAATGGGGCAGATTTATAAGCTAGGAAAGTATTACGTATCTTATTTTCTTATTATTATTTTAAACTGTTTGCTGACTCTAATTTTATTTGTAACATTTTTTTATTAATAATGCATTGTGCATAATTTTTTTTTTAAATAAATATTTACTTTATAAAGCTTTTGATTTTGTCTAATAATTGAACAACGTTAAAGGACTGTGGTATTAGAACTGTATATTTTAAGTTATTTTCTGCTAAATTGTAATTTTCAATACAATAAATCCTAAATTGTGGCAGATTAGATATTATAGTTAGTTTAGTGTGGGTGGCACTAAATGGGGACTTTTTTACAATTATTTTTAAGTGTAGTACAGAATATAGAGTGTTCTTAAACCTTGCACCCACTGAAATAAATCACGAGCTTGCACGGTGTGGCTGGATTGTGATATATTAGTGAGAGCAGAAGGGGTCTGATAAACATTTTTGTGCCAAACAAGTGACTGGCGCATGTTTGTTTAACCTTGGTCGTCACACCTATAAACTATTGCTCACCATACTTTTTAAAATATATCAACTGCAAACAATATTTTTTGTTGGTAATCCAGATAGAGCATGCCATTTTAACCAACTTTATAATTTACTGATACAGTTCATTATTATTTATCTTTAGAATTGTGTTAGCAATTCAACAATGTATTTATTATATGATCTAAAAATCATTAATAAAAAAACTGCTGGTACTTGTTGAACTTGTTCAGCAACATTAAAAATAAAATTATGTCCACAGGTCTGAGAAGAAAAATGATCTGGGTAATTCTATTAAATGCCTTGTTTATCACATTAAAATTAAAACTCATATTATATTATAAATTTTCATAACAATTGCATGCTCAATATGTTTCAGTAAATAAATAAAATTGTTTTAGTTTATTATATTAAAATGGAGAATGAAGTAAAATTTTAGCTTTTATGATTCAGATAGAGCATGCGATTTTAATAAAATTTATAATTTACTACTGTTAACATTTTTTCTTCATTATGTTGCTATCTTTATTTGAAAAGCAAGAATGTAAGTTTAGAAGACAACACATTTTTGGTTCACACCCTGTGTTATCGTTGCTGATAAATGCTATCGAGGGTCTGAATAAAAAATTGGCTGGCTCCTTTGCTTAGATGCCTTCTTTTTCAAATAAAGATATCAAGAGAACAAAGAAAATTTTATAATAGGAGTACATTAGAAAGCTGCTTAAAATGGCATGCTCCATCTGAATCATAAAAGAAGGAATATGGATTTAGTATGACTTTAATGGAAATGGTAAAGACATAGTGAGAATATGTTTTGATAATTAATATACCAAATTTATGTATCAATACATTATTTAGTTTTTAATTAAAACTATGTGTGAATTTAAATTCAAATATAGTATATTATTCAAAGTACACTAAAGCCAAAAATTATATTTCATGCTTAATATATAACATTTAATTTTAAACTTCATTATAATTAAATTCTATTAGAATTTGGTGTTCATTCTCATGCTATATTTAAATGAAAAACAAAAAATTAAAGTTTATAAGACAGAACATGTTTGGTTCACAAACTGGTTTTCCCTTGATGAAAGGTGTATATATGCTGTACTAGTTCATGACTAAAAGATTGCCTGGCTCCTTAGCATAGATGCATAATTTTTAAAATAAAGATAGAAAAAGAACAAATATAAATTGATAATATGAGTAAATTATAAAGTATCTTAAAATAGTTTATCTATTTGATTCCTTAAAGAAAAATTTTGTGTTTAGTATCCCTTTTTTTTTTTTTTTTTTGAATAATATTTTTTTATTGAGGCATTGAATAATAGCTGCATTACAGAAAATATATCGATACATTTCAAATTTGAAAAGAACATCTTTACAATCTCTCTATAATAGTAAAAACCGAGACAAGAAACAAATAAAGGATAAGTTTGATCTAAGACATGAATATAGAAATGCTATAATTAAAGGTGTCATGTCTGCGAGATATAAAGTAATGGGAGCTTTAACAACATAAACTCCCTCTTGCACTAATGTGAATATAGTTTCTGTCAAGGGTCATGAAAGGGTTTCTGAGAAGTGGATGTTGAGATGCATGATATATGGGACTGAGAGTGAGTAGAAAAGACTTGTGGACAAGAATAATGAGAAACTGGAACATATAACAGTGTAACCTCTTTTTATAAACCATTGGCTCAATGAGAATAAAAAAGTAAGAATGGACCCCATATTACTACATAACCGTGAGTGAATTGAAACATAAAGGGGTTTAATACGATGGTTTTGCTTGGGGGGAGGGAAGTTCAGCGGGCCAGAGCCGCTCTAGTTGGGAGGGGGGGGAGGAAAGGGGGCGGAGTCTATTATAGTGGAAGTCTGGGAGAACTTTTTGGAGCTTTAGGAATATTAGGCACCAAAAGATATGTAGGGGCTTCCTGAGGAGATTATGTATAGGGGGATTGAGCCAGAACAATCTATGTGTTGCATGATGTCCAATGCTCCATCAGGGGTATTTCAGTTAGTGTTAATGTATATAGAACATTATGGGAGCTATGTTGCCTAACGCAGAAGCCTGAGCACAGTGCTTGGCCATAAGAGAGTTAAGTAAAGTGGTGAAAAAATACATTTCATATATGCACTCTAAGAATAAAATTGAGTAAGGGATAGAATGTACATGTACAAAGGTAGGCCATTATGGCATTCTGACCAGCTCAACATGTCTGATCCCAAAAGAATAAGGCTAAGTCAGAAGGTTCCCTGATTATGGATATGTGGGGATTTTATAAATATTAATGGCGTGTAACTGAGATCCTCAACATAATGTGCATGAAGGTATAGTAGTGAGAAGTTCATATAACTCTGTGCAAAGTATAGTCCTAGGGGGAAATTTTGTAGCAGTGCTAGTAGGTCATATGATTATCATTAAGGTTAGGAGTTTTATGTTAAGTTAGTAATCTCAGCGCAGCAACCAGCTGGAAGAGTATATGTAACTATAAAGACTGCAAACCCTAAGTAAAATAGTCAGCTTTAGATTAGAGGTACTAAATCATGTGTGATATGAAGGAGAGGGGAAGACAAGCCCGATTATCAAGAATCCCTAACCCCTCTTGCAGTAAGTGAGTTAAATATAGCAGGTCAGTGTTGTGTGAATTAAAATCAATCTGTGTCTAATGATCAGTCTTGAGAATGGTCGTCAGCACCCTCCTAGTACATAGTTTTAGATTAAAGGAAAATAACAGAAATATGAACCCTTGTATGAGACAAGCATAATTGAGTTTCAAACATACCCTATAAGAAGATCGTTTGGTATAATTTTCTGACAGGACCTCTATGTCCCCCAACCACACTCTAGAATGTGGCTACAAAACAGTATAAGGTTTTAGATTAAGAGTGAGTAACAAAAGTTTAAGCCTCTGCATAAAGCAGACACAGTTAACTGCAACCATGAAAACATTGCTTGGTATAGTGTTCCTACATAACCTCTGTACCTCACAACCCCATACCAGTATAGAGTTTAAAAGCAAGAGTCAAAAACAGTAATATAAACTTTTGTATAAGGCAAACACATTCAAATTTAAATTTCTAACATCACCTATAGAGATTAAACTTTGTGTAGTTTTCTTAAACGGCCTCAGTACTCCTGTTTCCAATTACAGTCACGCTAGAATTGGGTAAATGAGGCTGACGGACTGTTAGTATATGTTTACCCCACACCAGTTCGAAGTTTCAAGAGCGAGGGAGTCACAGATGAGCTTTTTCCAGAAGCTGTGTTGTTATACAGCGGGCGGGTATTCTGATGTCTTGAAGTGAGGTCCGACAGACGAAGTAGACTGCGGTGTAAGTCAAGGGAC
The DNA here is from genome assembly GCF_027579735.1 of Bombina bombina. NCBI lineage: Eukaryota > Metazoa > Chordata > Amphibia > Anura > Bombinatoridae > Bombina > Bombina bombina. The sequence continues at coordinate 347,805,232 of NC_069505.1, read as the reverse complement.
CCGGAATGGGAGGCTATAGCTGATAGCGAGTGGAGGGGTCTGGAGTGGAGCTTCGTGATAGAGAGAGCAGTGAGTGCTTCAGTAAACCTCAGAACAGTTCTGCACCTATCTGAAGGCGGTAAGATGGCTTTTACAGGCAGGGCTTTAGAGTTTTCCCTCAGCTTAGAATGGTCGGTCTCTGCTGTGTCTAACAGAAGGAGTTGATCATAAAGTGTGTCGGTGGTAGCGGCTGAGTCATACCTGTTGCTCTCGGTTAAGGAGTTAGCTAAATGAGGGGTGACTATGGATCTCTGTGTGTAGATGAGATCAGTACTCTCTAAAGCTCCAGTCACTGGCTGCACGAGATTATGTCCCCAAGCTTGATTGCATTCGGTGTGCAGCTCTGAAGTGGGTAGGCTCTGCTGAAGATCTAGCAAGGCCATAGAGAAGCACTGTCTAAGCTCCTGAAAATGGCGGTGGAGCGACTCGAGGACAGATTCTTCCCATCTCTCTATCATATCCATTCTTCAGTCGTATGTGGTGAGGGACAATAAAATGAGAAGAGGGATGTGGTATTTTTCAAAGTAGATTGATGGCTTAACCCAGAATCTCCAGAGGATATTAAGCGGTAGTCCTGTAGCTATTAAATATTAGATAGTGGGAAGCCGCTAAGCAGTACAGTGACGGCCTTCATCGCGTGATAACATATAAGCTGTTAGTTTATCACCAAGGTGAAAGCTCGATCAGTCCTGGGTATTAAATGAGTGTAATATGTCCTGGGCCTTTTAATCAGGTTCTTGGGAAAGGTGGATATAGATTAATCCCCAAAAGTTGAATCATGAGGCCAGGAGCCATGCAGAAACACGTCCGGCCATTTCGGTAGTTGGCTCCGCCCCCCGTTTAGTATCCCTTTTAATTTTTTTTGGTATATATATATTTATCGTTTTATGCAAACATTACTAAGTTTAGATAATGTATATAAACATTTAGGTTTAGGAATATTATATTTACTTTGGTCAGTGAAGTGAAGTCATTTCTTTATATTTCCTTTTCAAATAATAAAAACAAAGGTTTCCTTGTAAACAAGACATAATTTATGTAAAGCTTGTCATGAACAAGATCTTATCTATCCTGCTTGAAACCATTTAACATATAAAGTATAAGTATAAAGCACTTTTAAAGATCTTACTTTGTTATAAATAAATACTTTTCAAGTATAATTATAAAAATATTTTTGAATGAAGAATCTGATTTGTGAAATATTGTAAATACTATGAGAGATATTATTAATAATGATTCATAATTAATATGTAAGATGTTAGAGCAATTAATAATCTTGCATTACAATTAATATTTGAGATAATATTTTATATATCTTAATATTGAGTTTTCATTTATAGTCATATATAATTAAAATATAATAGTGTTATTATATTGCTATTAGAAATATATAAACATAGTAAAGTGCAGCAGTTTCAAATTCTAAAAATTAATTTATATGCCAAATATTATATATATTACAGAATTTGAGTAGAATTCTGTATTGATCACATTATACACATTATTTTAAACAAATTTGCAGTATATATTGTAGATAATAATGGTAATATATTATTTAAACAATTTTAGAACAAAATATAAATAGTCATAATAATTAATATATGTATATTAATAGTGTTATTGTATATCAGATTTTGTAATTGATTACCAATTTAATTGTTATGTCTATGGATGTGCAATATACTTTTATATTAAATTGTATTTTAGTTTGTGTTTTCATGTTGCAACAAAGATGTTTGAAATCAAATGATAGGAATCACACCATAATAGTGAACTTTAAATTTGGAAATTGTTTAAATGCGTGCATGCAATGATATACTCCTGTAATATGCAATGGAGTACTATCAAACAGAACTGATTATCCAGTGTAAGCTATATTGGGCACTGAACTATGTGTGGGTTTAAAAGTACTGCCATCCACACAGGCTAATCTATCAATACTTTTGTAATCATATAGATGTAGCATATATATCGATTGTTTTTGAAAATGTGGTTGAACATAAAGCAAACCATTCAGTAAAAAAATTATGTATAAATAAAAAGATTACTAAATTACTGTTCATTAAGCAAGTTTATGTTTTTAAAGTTATTATGTATAATAATATATACTATGAGTTGCGATATAGCATGCTTTATTTAGTCATGATAATTCTACAGACATTACAAAATTAAATTAATTATGCTTGAAATTATAGAATTGTGAAAAATGCATGAGAAATTCCTAATACAGGAAACATAAAGCAAGTATGCATAAATCACACTTTTGCAAACCACTGCTAAAGTATTGTAAAGGACCTTTAAAGCAAAATATATTTAAAATCCCTTAATACAAAAGTATGATAGATATATGCAGCTAATACTATTCATTAAAAGAAGAATTATCTTTTTGGGGACAGTGATTAGTGTATCTAGAGACATGATTAGTCTTTTTTTTTTTAAAAATATTCAGTTGGTGCTATCCTTTTGAAACAGCAACAAATATATTCTTTTGTTTTATTTCATACGTTATTCCCATTTGCTTTTAATCTATAATAAAGATAACTATAAATGTCCATTCTTAGTTTTAAATTAGCTAAATAATATGTATTCTCTTCTTTAAATTGTGATCTTTATTTATCACCGTTATAGTATATATATATATATTTATATAAATAGTATCCGTGTTACTATATAATTAATTTGAATAAGCCTTTCTTATTTTACAATAATATCCGTTCTAATAATATTATCATGAATAGCGATCTCGTTTTAACAATGTATTGTAAAACATGAAAATAATAGCAATGTAAATATTTGATATTTTTTAATGATGCTCGTTATAACTAGGGAGATTGTACACTACTTACCTATCAATGCGCTGACGGATCTTCATATGTCATATCGATTGAGCGGGTCTTTTGCGTCTGAGCTGGTCTGGAAGTGACTGACGTTGACGACGTTGCAACATACCGCGCATGCGCAATTGCAATTTCGGTAGCCATCTTCAAACTGCGGTTTGCAAAACGGATTGGCTAGGAGCGACAGCTACCCATGGAGTGGGTTCAGAAAAAAGTTGTTTTTTTTAAATCGGATTACAGCGGTAGGGTAGGGAATTGAAAAACACATGCTATGTGAAATATGTTTGAAAACGATGAATAAAACGAAAAAAAAAAAAAATAAGGTTTACTTACAGTGGTCCTTTAACTAAAATGGAAGTAGTATTTGGTATGCACATGGCCTTCATTTTCATTAGACAGTAGGCACGTGCCTATCTACAGGCACTCTACATAGAAAGTCACCATGCTAGTTCCTACTCTGCCTAATTGGCAGCAAAACAATGAGAATACATTTTATAATGTAGAGAATGCATACTCTTTGTGCTCTATGAGTTCTAGCATGAGATGGCAGCGAAAAAGAGATGTGAAAAAGGAAAAGCACTGAATAACAGTCTAAAGCTGCATTATACAAATTCCTGTCCATCCAAGGGCTGAGTTACATTGCAATACTTAAGGTACCAGGAATGTAATTCCAGCCTAGGGTTTGGACATATAACACATATGATCTTTCTTAAAAAATAAAAAAAGTTAAATCATTAAATTAAAAAATGAAATAATTGAGGATAACATAAGATAGCAAACAAATGTGGATCATATAACAATTATTATACCTTATTGACAAACTCTTTTCCCTGGTCTGTAAGAATACGTTTCGATGCACCAAAGATATAAAATATTTTAAGAATGTACTGCACAACTTCAAGTGCAGTTTTATTCTTCAGTGGAAATGCGATCGCCCATTTGGTGAAATAATCTATTTCCATCTTTTGTTCTTGTTAATTTGCCAATTAGGTCCATGCCTAGAAGTTCTGTCACCTATGTAAATGAAAATAAAAGTAAACGCCATTCTCATTAATATAAAAAAAATAATATATATATATATATATATATATATATAAATATAATATTTACATTATCAAATCACTAAATGATTTTATGGCAGTGGCTTGTGTGAGATGTGAGTGATGTTTATGGTATTGGCTGTGGTAGTAGTGCTCAAACTGCAATGAAAAAAACTAATTTGTATTAAACCTAACGCTCTCTTTTTGTGCTTTGTTTGCAGTGTTGGCTATTTTAGATAGATAAATTGGTTTAGACTTGCAGTTTGAGCACTTGGGCTCATGTGTGGGGTTAACGGGGGAGGGAGCAGACGGGAAAGGGGATCCAAGTGGATGGGAATTTTAGCCTGTGCACACGGGCTTTAGGACCCCATTTACTAAGACACTTTGTTTTCTTTTCTTTTTTTCTTCTTTTTTTTTTTCTTTAAATTTTTATTGAGGTTGTGCGGAAACAGTACAACTTATATGAGACATCTTAGCATTAAAAACATAGATGGTACCTTTCAATGTGACAATTTCTATATAGATAGAAGATAAAATTCTCATTATGAATAATCTTATAGAAAAGAAAAAAACTGGAACCTCTTTCTTTTTTTACATGAACTAAAATAAACAATTTGAGTGGTAACTTTTGGACCTGTAAGCTTAGAATAATTTAGCAATTGGTTTTTTAAATGATAACAAGAGTGAATTATTAGATGCAAAATTTTAAACTCAACTTATAGGTAGGGGTTATCAATGTTGGTAGACTGTTATAGGTAAAGAGTTATCATAAGGGGTGCGGCATAGGCTAGAGAAGCCGCATAGTTAGTCCTCCTTATCTAGGAAGCATATTAAATTAAATGGGGGGGGGGGGAGGTGGTCATTGAAGTGTGGTAGGTCGCATGCAGTAAAAGTCATATCTCCATATGAAAAGAGATGGCAATGCCTGACATTAATGAGACAGGGCCAGCCTACGCCAAGAAACTTTACGGAAACTTTGAAGTATATATATTAGGCTACACAGTTCACTGTTAAGGAAAACATTTGTGAAGGAGAGGCGGAAGAGTGCCGTGGCCTTTGCTTGAGATACATGTGGTCTTAGCATACATTCTGGTGTATATATACTGCACATAGGCTATGATGGCCATGGAAGGTAGGGAGGATATAGACAAATGGTGTTTTTGTTAGATATGGGATGAGAAGTGGCATGAATCCCGCTCAGTATGCTCATGTCGCTATCCCCCTTACATATATCTAAATATATCCATAGTGATCATATGAAACAACATAGTCATAAGCCTATATTACGGCTGTTAAAAGGGCTAATGGAGAATGTCGAAATTCTTAACTCATTCTCATGAGTATAGCCCATATTCCTATACATACATGGGCCTATATTAACCATGCAGAGTAATACGGTTATAAGCAGATAATACTACATACTAATTCAAAAATGAGTGGTGTCTAACTTCAACTTTGACTGCCAAAGGTATCACACAAACATATAATTATATGGCTAAATCTCCAAAGTTATGGAGACAATAAAGAAAGCGTGGTTGCGCCTGTGACTATTAACCTTTAAATGGGAAAATAGAAAAGTCTAAAAGTGGATTATACAGTTCTAAAATATATTCGAACCTTAATATATAATAATATGAATAAATGTATTTTAAAACTTCATGAATGACTATGCAAAGATATGGTTAAATCAATATAATATTTATTCAAAAAAATATCCCTCAATTATATTAAAATATAAATACATGCATAAATAAATGAATCATTTAAAGACTGGCCAGTCTAACAAAAACTAAATAATATAAATCTATCTAATTATCTTAAAAAATTCAAAATAAATTTTATTTCTAAATATATCTTATTTTTTAAAAAAAGAGTCAGTATATTGCATCAGTAACCAACAGGGAACCATTCGAGCAATATCCAACACTGATTCAAAAATAAATATATTTATAAATTCATAAATACTGGATAAATAATATTCTCAAATTGATAACAATAAAAAGTTAATACACTTTAGAAATAAATAAAACAATCCTTGAAAGGGCAGGCTATCTTATGTGATTACTACTTTTCACAGATATGGGTATCTAAAACACTTTTGGTGCAATTAAATTAGTGATGAATGAATGGATCCATATGACTTTGAAAATAGGGGAAGGCAAAGAGTTTTTCCAATCATTAAATTTCTTCAATGTGTTAAGTCTCACAAATATTCTTCAGCAGATACCGGTAAGTGCTACTTTAAAGTCTATTTTATCAAAATAGAGTCAATGTAATTTATTTTAACGGAGTCTTACTTATTTTGTTTTGTTTATGGGAAAAAACAAATAATCCTGGATTCACATAGGCTCCAATGTGTCCTCTGTGTCTTTGTCTGTACAAGCGTATTTCTCACGCCTGGCAGAAATGAGCTCAAGCTGCAATCAGGTTGGTCTTTCACGATCTTCAGTCACCTTTCAAAACAGTGACTCTAATATCAGGACAGATGGTTTCCCCAGGCTCCGTCGTCAAATTGAATTGGAAAAGCAGAGTTCTAAACGCTACGCGTTTCAGCTGCTACTGCAGCCTTTTTCAAGCGATATGAAGTACCTTCTCTCTTTGCTTTAATTTATTCAAAGTCAAAACCTCTCTGATTGGATAGTTCACTAATTATTTAATTGTTTGCCCCGTAGTGCTTTTCCTTACTGCCAGTCACTCTGTATTTGCCACTATCTGGAAGATCCTTCACTATGTATCAAAGATTTTTTACAATATCCAAGGAAACTGCATATTTTTAACAATAAAACTTTCTAAAGAGTTGATCATTATCAGTTGCTGAATAGTATCACATTTAAGTTCGTTTTTACTAGTTCGTTTTTACTAGGGGAACAGACATAAATTTTATCCTGCCTATGAAACAAAAACATTCTATGAAATTTCTAATGTATATATTCATAAACCTTAATTTTGAAACTATACAAATGTCTAAAAATGAAAATGAAGAAAAGAGGAAAAAAAACAGAATAAGGTTACAGGGAGGGTTTAAACTCGTGGCCTATATGGATGATGGGAGAACGTCTTAACCACTAGGCTAAAGTTAAGGCTATTTGGAATTAAAGTAGTTATTCCCTTTAAGCTCTATTTTGTATTCATAGTGTAATTTTATTTGTCCTACTGGATAAAAATCTTATTGTAACTTCCAGGTTGGATTTGAACCCATATCAGAATTAATTTACAATATCTAAGGAAACTGCACATTATTAGAAATTTAAACTTTTTTAAAGAGTTGATCATTATCAATTATAGAATAGTATCATATTTCAGTCCGTTTTTACTAGGGGAACAAATATTTTCTACCCTGTCTATGAGACATAATACTCTATGAAGTTTCTAAAGTATATTTTCATAGACCTTAAATCTTAGATCTATACACAGGTCAGGAGAGAAAAGAAAAGAAAATGGAATAAGGGAAAAATAATATAGAGAAAAAAACATATAGCAGGTTACAGGGAGGGTTTGAACTCGTGGCCTATTTTGTTAATGGGAGAACGTCTTAACCACTTGGCTATAGTTACAGCTGTTTAGAATTAAAGTAATTTTCACCTTTAAACTCAATTTCATATTTATAGTATAATATATTCATTTGTCCTACTGGATAAAAGTCATATTTAAACTTCCATGTAGGATTTGAACCTGTAGCCTTTCGGTCCAAGGGAACCTGTCCTAACCACTGGACTATAGTTGTAATTAGAATATTTAAAATAGATTTTGTAAATAGATTTATTGTTGCAGTTTTACCTGCTTATCCTACTGCATCACTTTCTCAGAGTGTTTTATTCTTGCAAGAAAAAAATCTTTTTGTATAAAAATATAACAATCTAAAAGTATTTCCTAAAATTTAGTAAAATATAAGAATTTAGAAATCTGAGAGTCTAAAAAATAATAATAAATTATTTTTGGTAAATTATTTTTTAAAAAACATGTTCTCTAATTTATACAATTTTATTATTATAAAATTATATAAACAATAAATTTAAAAGTTACACATTAAAAAGATTACTATTGTTTAAAAATTTGTTATTGTAAAAAAGGGGTAAGATGGAAATCTATATTTAATCCCTTTGGGTGCTTAGTCTCTAACTCGTAGATCCATTTATATTCCAATTTTAACAATTCTGTTTGTATATCACCCCCCCTCCAATCTGGATTTACTTTATCTATGGCTATGTACTTAAAATGCTTTAAATTACAATTATTACATGTTAAAAAATGTTTAGGCACAGGGAGATCTTCGTTTCTTTTCTCTGTAGCATTTTCTATTGATAGAATATGCTCCCTAACTCTTTCCCTAACGGGTCTCGTGGACTCTCCTACATATTGTTTTCCGCATTTGCAATTAATAAGGTAAATAATATTTTTATCTGTACATCTTATTAGGGATTTAATTTCATATTCTTTTCTCGTCACATTCGAGTAAAATTTTTTACTCTTCTCTGAGTGCATGCAGGCTTTACATGCCAAACATGGATAAAAACCTTTAAGATCATTTCCTAGCAAATCTTTATCCTTTCCTTTATTCTTATGTCTTTTTAGATCGGTTGGTGCTAGTCTATTCTTTAAATTGTTGGGCTTTCTGTAGACTATATTTGGGGCTTCGCCTATTATCCCTTTGAGTTTCTCATCTAATTTTAAAATGTTCCAATGTTTTTTGATAATCCGTTCCACTTTTTTATGATTATTGTTATATTGAGTTACTAATGGTATAAATGGCTTTTCATCTTTTTTTCTTTTTTTAGCACCGTGTATAATATCCTTTCTACTGATCTCTTGTACTCTAGTTATCTCTTTCTCAATAGCAGCACTCTCATATCCTCTTTCGAGAAACTTATTTTTCAAAATATTAGTTTGATCAAGATAGTCTTTATCATTGGTGCAGTTTTTCTTAATGCGCAAAATTTGCCCCTTTGGTATATTATTTTTCCATGTTTGTAAATGACAGCTTTCTGCGTGTATGTAATTGTTGCTATCAACAGGTTTGAAATGTGTTTTCGTATTAATTTCATTATTTTCTATAAAAATTTCCAGATCTAAAAATATTATTCTTTCTTTGCTGATATCATTTGTAAATTTTAAGTTAATATCATTTTCATTCATTTTCATAAAAAATGATTCAAATTGGGATTTCTCTCCTCTCCATACTATTAAAATGTCATCTATATATCTCTTATAGGAGACCAGGTTCGCTCCAGTCATTGCATTTGTTAAAAAATCTGTTTCCCAAAAACCCATAAAAAGGTTTGCATAACTTGGAGCGAACCTGGTCCCCATTGCAGTTCCACATATTTGGTCATAGAAAACATCTTCATAGTTGAAATAATTATGTGTTAAAATAAATTTAATACTCTCCAGAATAAAGTTTCTATGTTGTATAATTAGATCTTTATCATTCTCCAAATAATACTCTACTGCTCTTAGGCCATCTATGTGTCTTATGCACGTATATAGTGATGTAACGTCACAAGTTATAAGCCACATGTTTTCATCCCATGTTATTTGTTCTAATAATTTTATTACACTTGTTGAGTCCTTCAGGTAACTATCTAAATTGGTTACATGTTTCTGTAAATAAAGGTCAACGTATTCAGATAAATTTGAGGTTAGTGACCCTATGCCCGATACTATTGGTCGTCCCGGTGGATCTGTTATGGATTTATGAATTTTGGGTAGAATATAGAATAAAGGGATTTTAGGAAATTTGGGTAAAAGATATTCAAATTCTTTATCATTTAGGATATCATTATTTTTTGCTTCAGATAGAATCATTTTCAATTCTAATTTGTAGAAGCTGGTCGGATTTCTTACACATTTTTTATAAGTATTGGTATCCGTTATGAGATCTCTACATATTCTATTAGTGTTCCCTATCCAATAGGACAATCCCCCTCCTTTATCTGCGGGTTTTATTATTATATCCTTATTTTGTTCTAGAGCTTCTAGTGCCTTTCTCTCTTTTTTACTTAGGTTAAAATCTTGTTTACTTCTTTTTTGATCTTTCATTTTCTTTAGGTCATCTAATACTAGTTTCTCAAATGTTTCCAAATATGGACCTTTTTCATGTTTTGGATAAAATGTTGATTTCTTTTTGAGTTCTGAATGTTTAATCTTATTCGTCTGTTGTATGTTTTCTTCTATAATCATTTTTTCAACTGGTGTTTTCGAAAAATATCTCTTTAAAGTAAGTGATCTAATATATTTCTGTACATCTATATAGGTATTAAATTTATTTATTTTATTACTAGGAGCGAACGATAAACCTTTACTTAAGACTTCGTTTTGTTCATGGCTCAGGTTAATTTTACTTAAATTATAAATACCTTTGTAAGTATTATTAGTGTCCCTGTTATAATTAGTTATTTCTGATTCTATACCTATTGCATTTCTTTCCTTTGATACTCTTAATATTTCTTTCTTAGCAACTTCTCTTTCTATTTCTTCTTCTTGTCTTTTGGTTTTACGTAATGATGTTCCTCTAGATCCTCTCTTTCTGACTCTTTTCTCTTTTTTGAAATCTTGTTGTCCCTCTCTGGAGGTATTGGCTCTCTGTTCATTTGTCCCAACCCTAAAAAATCCCTGTTGTAAGTATTTTGTTCTCTATTGGTCGAGTTGAACCTATTCTCTATGTCTGTATGTCTTAATGGTTCAAACCGATTATATGATTCATAATTTTTATTATCATTCTGTGTAGATCTATTGTGTGGCTGAAAGTTTCTATAATCGTTTTCTTGTGTGTTGTTATTTCTAAAATGAGCATTTCTATCCTCATGTCTCATAGAATGAGAGGTTCTGTTGTTAAAATCTCTATCCCAATCATTATATTGATTACTATATCTTTCGTTAGGCAGATATGTAGTATGGTTAGTATCATAATGATTTCTATGACTTTCATTATATCTGTTGAAACCATTAGGGTAATAATTGTCATAATGCCTATCTTTATTTGTATTATAGGGCACGGTAGTTGGTTTTTTATAGTGACTTATATTAGATCTGTTTGTGTAAGAGTATTCAGTATAGTGTCTGCGATTGTGATGTACAGTTCTCCATGGTGTTGCATTAGAGTGGTTTTGTTCATTATTTCTTTTTGTATCCATCTCTGTATTTGTAGTTTCGATATTCTCTATCTGTCTATTATGTCTCCAAAAATGTGTACTGAAATATTTCTTGCCCTCAACTCCCTCAAAATATTTGTAATCTTCTCTATCTCTTTCAAATTTCTTCTTTTTTGTATCCAATAACTCTTTTTTCGTCCTGTTCATCAATTCCTTAAGTTTTAATTCTTTTTCTAGATACTCTTTGTCTAATTTATATTTTTGTAACTGACTTTCTAATTCGTTAATCTCATTACCTAATTTTATTAGTGCATCTCCTCTAAATTCTTTTATCAATTCCATTAATTTTATAGAGGCAGTTTCTAGAATATCTCTCCATTTTTTGATGAATCTTTCATCATCCACCTTAAAGGAGCACTGTTTCTTTATTCTTAGACCACGTGGGATCCATTTTTGCTCAATGTATTTTGTAAGGAAAGCATACTCTATTTTTTGTCTCATCTCACTTGTTAGTTTTGTTTCTAACTCATTCATTAGTTTTTTAATTATATCTCTCTTATTTTCTGTAGTTATTAATTCAACAGTCTCATTGCTATCTGTGATGTTTTCCTCAAATATATTATTCAAACTATCATAAATAGTGGACCTTAGGTTGAAAACGTCTATGTTACTGGTCATGATATTTTTATAAGTATCTAAACAACTGACACTGCAATAATATCTTGAAAAGGTTTTAAAAAGTAAACGTTAGAGATAAATGGAAGATATTATTAATAGTGTCTCTGTAACTCCACTAGACAACCAAACTTGAACCAAAAAGTGTATTAACTTTTTATTGTTATCAATTTGAGAATATTATTTATCCAGTATTTATGAATTTATAAATATATTTATTTTTGAATCAGTGTTGGATATTGCTCGAATGGTTCCCTGTTGGTTACTGATGCAATATACTGACTCTTTTTTTAAAAAATAAGATATATTTAGAAATAAAATTTATTTTGAATTTTTTAAGATAATTAGATAGATTTATATTATTTAGTTTTTGTTAGACTGGCCAGTCTTTAAATGATTCATTTATTTATGCATGTATTTATATTTTAATATAATTGAGGGATATTTTTTTGAATAAATATTATATTGATTTAACCATATCTTTGCATAGTCATTCATGAAGTTTTAAAATACATTTATTCATATTATTATATATTAAGGTTCAAATATATTTTAGAACTGTATAATCCACTTTTAGACTTTTCTATTTTCCCATTTAAAGGTTAATAGTCACAGGCGCAACCACACTTTCTTTATTGTCTCCATAATCTATCTATTACCAATTTCTCTAGGTTTTTTGGTTCAAGTTTGGTTGTCTAGTGGAGTTACAGAGACACTATTAATAATATCTTCCATTTATCTCTAAATCTCCAAAGTTACTTAGTGCCATGTGAACTAAACTCCATATACTGTAATATAGAAATGAATATAATCCCTATATTATCAAAACTACAGCCAGGTCAGGATAACTAGATATAGAATTCCTGATGTAGCTGTAGCTTTAATTAACATGTGCGCTTCACGGGGTGTTTACAAGCCAATAAGGTTGTGCAGGGGGCAGTGAACATCTGTTAGGTCCAAATCAGTTATCTCTAAACTAAATACTTAAAGGGATAGTAAACTCAAAAAATATTTAATTTTTTTATAAAACATCATTAAGTATTATACATATTTACAATAAGTACCTATTAAAAGTTTCCTGTCCTTTTCTTGTTATTTCTAAAACAAATACCATATTTCGCCAAACCCAGTTTTTCCTCATTCTGCATACCCTATAAAGATGTTCTACCTAGGTAGAAACATCATGGTTGCCCGCATGCGCATATAACATATTTTCTGAGTAACGCATGCGCATTTTGGTTCCCCTCAGTTCTTCTGTGGCACGTCATCAGAAAGCAGGGTAGACAGCTCTCAGCGCTGAAGAGACCCCCTCGGACCCCAGCTACTGAAATCATGTGTGTTATTAATGACAACCAGCTGCCTGTCAGCAGTCACTTCCTGCAGTGCTCAAATCACAAACATTATACAATTACACTACACGCTCCTTAGCACTGCACCACCTTATATCAGTAGATCCATATATACTATTAGACATTAGTGGGCGGCACACCAGAGCGTCTCAGCGCTGAAGATTCACTGATGGCTGATGGTGATTGTGCTAACTATCAAAATAAGAAGTCCAATGTTTTGGAACTTGCATTATCACAGCCTCCATGCTAGTCCAGCTTCCCCCAGCCCTGCCGCCAGCCGTCAAACAGTGCAGAGATTCACGGAGCTAGCCGGCTCCCCTCAGCATTACTCTCAGCCTCAAACCTTCAAAAGTGACTCCGGACTTCATATAGAAAAACTTTATTATAACAAAAAATCCATAAGAAAGAGTTTTTTTTTTCTATATGAAGTCCGGAGTCACTTTTGAAGGTTTGAGGCTGAGAGTAATGCTGAGGGGAGCCGGCTAGCTCCGTGAATCTCTGCACTGTTTGACGGCTGGCGGCAGGGCTGGGGGAAGCTGGACTAGCATGGAGGCTGTGATAATGCAAGTTCCAAAACATTGGACTTCTTATTTTGATAGTTAGCACAATCACCATCAGCCATCAGTGAATCTTCAGCGCTGAGACGCTCTGGTGTGCCGCCCACTAATGTCTAATAGTATATATGGATCTACTGATATAAGGTGGTGCAGTGCTAAGGAGCGTGTAGTGTAATTGTATAATGTTTGTGATTTGAGCACTGCAGGAAGTGACTGCTGACAGGCAGCTGGTTGTTATTAATAACACACATGATTTCAGTAGCTGGGGTCAGAGGAATAACAATCTGTGGGGGGGGGGGGGCGGTCAGGGGTCACATTGTCAGGATCCCCATTATTATAATATAATAATATATAATTTATGTTCCAAAACATTCACCTTCAGCCAGCCTGGCTATGAATATTAAAATGTAATGGGCAGAACACATCCCTATTGGATGGGGCACGGAAATAATTTACATAAACCCTGCCAATTTTTATGGGAGGTCTTTAATGCTCATTTTACAGAAATTAAAAAGTTAAAGCAAACATATTTAGAAGCTTCATTTCAGTAAAAAAAAGTAGGTTTATTTTATAACATATGTTTATATAATTATAATAATGACTTATTTTCTTAATATTTTACAAAGATTTCTAACCCTTTAATTTTATGGGGAACGACTGGTTGCTAGGTGATAATCCCCAACTGTCCAGGACGTAGTCACATAAGTTAATATTAGTAAATAAGTCTGCCACAGAACATGGGCCCTATGCCCTGCAGCATTAAATATGAAGTTCCAATAAACAGTTAGGTACAATATATTATCCCCATTGTAAAGCCTCTAGTATTCAACAAATACACAAGCATCCCCTGTATATGTCTGTGAGACAAACAGTTAACTATACGTTGAGGAGACTATTACAGAATGTAATTCACTTAACCACACACAAGATGACACAATGAACTTGGCCTTTGAAATAAGAGACATGGAAAAGCCATAACTGAAACCCTGCAGATAATGGTGGTGAAAGCAGACTTATGTAAAATTAGAGCATTTAGTCAATAGGAGGCAGTGGAGAAAAATATACAGCTACATGGGTGTGACCTGCATGAGTATAAGTAAATAATCTATAGAGGATATCCCAATAAATACATAATCATGAATTTTGAAGCAGTCCCAAGTGGTGAGATCTAAGCCAAACTTACGGGTATATGCTATAATTAGAGGAAGAGAGAATCTCTACTCCCCTCCAGTGGTAGAAAGTGTTAACCATATCCTCCATCACAAAGATACAAGTTTAAGGCTAAATTACAAAGTGTAGTGCATTATAATTAACACATGTTACTATACCACAGCACAATAAAACTCTGTTCAATTAAAACATTAGCACTATGTAGTAAATAAGTCATTGCTGGTTGTTTGTCAAAGAAGTACATATAAACGCAAAACATCATACACAGAAATTATAGTAGCCGGCGAACCCACAAGCTATAAACTTAAACTAAGAACAAACCTAGAGGTAGGAACATTGTGAGGCTGATTAAACTTTGTTGTATGAAATGGGCAATATTTGTGGCGGACTATATAACCTACAGAATTTAAGTTTGAATCTCTATTGTGCAAGATGACTTGTGTCTGAAAACTAAGTCCTTTAGCTAGATTTACAGCAAAAGTGTAAAACTGTGAGGTGCTGCAAGGCACTCATGCTAAGGAGGGAATGTACTGCGGGGTCCTGTAGGCCAGACATCAGCAAAAGTCCAAACCCATCAAATAGTTTAGCCTATTCCGCCTCTGAAGTTGACTTGTCCAGGGGCCAGTGGAAAACAATAATGCATCAGGTGATGTAAGAGCCGGTGTCCATCTCCACACCATCTCCGTGGAACAAATCCTCCGCCGTCAGGAAATACTGGTAGGTAATGGTGCATCGCCAAATCTTTATAGATTAGGACCCCAAGTGAAGTCAGCCCCAGCTGTTTCGCCGGAGGGCAGGCGGCCGCACGATCAGTGGAGAAAGGTAAGTCATGGGGTTCACCGAGTGGCAGCTCTAAAGTGTTACCTTCCATGTCTGACACCGACTTCACCGAATCTCTGGATGCCGTCTCGCGGCTGCAAATCGGGGTTAAGTCTGTGAGCTCTTCGTTGCAGGCTGAGTCCGCATCTATCAGGCCTTGGGGTGAATAGCAAAATGCCTCCTCGATAGATTTCCAGAAGCGTGTGTGGTGCCCAGACAGCAAGTCAGACACGATGTTTAACAGTGTGAAGGGCTCCATCGGTACGGTCGATCATTCAGAATATTTGAGTCCTGATATTGACGGAAACAGACCTCTTGGAGGAATCAAATCTAGGTTGAGGGAGATACAGTTTGTGATTTAGTTTGTTGTGTGGGACGGTGTCAAATGCTTTGCTGAAATCTAGATATGCTAAAAGTAGACACCCTAGGGTATTTCAAATGCTGGTATTTTATTTATTTTTTAAATAATTTTTTTTTGAGGTTTTTCGAGTGTTACAACAAAAAGAGAGAAAAGAAAAAAAATGTTTGTCACAAGTACAATAAATAGGTATACAATAACTTTACATGCGGGTATATCAACGGTCACATGTGAGTGCTTATTTTGTTCATGACATTATAATATATAAGAGACTAGGTAGCCCAGGGACCTAGGTTAAATAGTAGTAGATGAGTATCCAATTGGACATTCTTTGCAACTTTCAGATGTCAGAAACATGTGAGATATAATAAGTAAAAATAAAATCCAGAACCCATAAAAAACTGGACAAACAAAAATGAAACCTCATTTTTCTTTTTTCTTTTTTTAAAGCTTAAAGGAGGAGTAACTACTGTGTTGGTCGCTTGCGGACCAAATATTATCATAAACGTTATATCAAGTGTAGTTACTCAGAGTCACAAACACATAATGTATGATAAACTAAAATAATATATAGAGAGTATAATCACCACGTCGCCATAAGAAACATTTATAAGGTTATATATTCTAAGTGTGTAATAGTGGGACAGTCGTGGGTTAGTTTATGTTTGGCCGCTTTTGGACCAAATTAGTGGGGAGAGGGGTAAGGGAGTGCAGCGGACAAGAGCCTCTCAAAGTGGAGTAGGGAAGGGAGTGGGGGCGGAGCCAGACAGAATAGCAGGATAGTTAGTAGAGGTCATATTATATAGTCACAATAGTGGGCTTCAAAGGAAGGACGTATTGTTTATAAAACTAATGGGGGGGAGACGTAGGTCTGTCATAGCATAATAAATAACAAAATTAGGTGTTTGTAGTATGTATGGTAGATCTATATAACCATAAAACAATACCTAACTGTCTCCAAGTATTTGAGAGGTAATCAGGCCAGATATACTAGATGTCGAAGTACCTGCGGGACTCAAGTGGTAAGGTATATGAGTAATTATAAATAGTCAGTAGGCAAGCCCAGCATAAGGTGTGACTAAATGGTGAAACTCAGAGGTAAATTAGCTTGCTTTGGGAGTTAGAAAATCTGCAAATATAGTTATACACAAAGCAATAGTGCATCTTAGATGTAGACGTCTCTTGTAACATCACCAATATATCTCAATATAAGGCAAAGCAGAATGGAAAGTCACTAGCGAAGATGTTATAACTATACCCCATAGTCAAAGTTGAGTGAAAGGTATTAGTAATAGGCTAACTAAAGAAAGGTATCTCATGTCAGCTGGGCTATATGATACTGCTTGAAACTATAACAAATTTCTAATCAATATGGTCATCAGTTGAAAATATATCGCAGCTATGCTATAACAGTATACCCCTTTTAAACAAAATTAGGAGTAAAATCAGTAAAGAAGGGCAAAACTTCATAAGCTACAAAGGGCCCAGACTACTAAATACATGGTTCCAGTATGCCTTAGCCATATTAAAGAATGTACATTCAAGGGACCTATAATGCTAGAGCAGTGGATACACAATATTGTACTCGTGAGTTGTTGTGTATTCTATTTACAAAACTAACCATCGCTGATGTAGAAAGGATAAAATAAAAGTAAGCCTCCAATTGAATCCTGCACTCTGTAGACCTGAGGGAGCTCTTATTAAAAAGTTAACAAAAAGCCCTGAACTAGGGTGTTAAGGGTAATATATAAGGGAACAATTCAAAAGCAGCATAGAACATATATAAATTAGGGAGAACAGGTCAGTTAATTAGTGTAACTTGATGAAGCAAAACATTGAACAATACCCAGATATCTACTAGCATCCACACCAGCCCCTGATGTTGTGAAACTATCAATCATAGGCAGTTCTATATGAAAACATTACATAATGATGATAATACTTTTAGGTGAAAAGAAAGCAAACTGTCTCCTACAAACAATCCCTTTGTACTTAGCTAGAGAAGGCCTCAGAACGGAGACAAATACAGCATGCTTGGCAAAGTGGAAGTCCGGTAATAAACTTATCTTCCCCATATTGTCAGGCCAGCCTCAGTGAATGGAATAAGAAGTGACTGTATAGGAGCCTTTATGTAGTGCCACATGTTAATTTCTATCTTGTACCTAGTATAATTACCCTACAAGGGTTTGTGAAATGAAAATTATGTATCTATAGACACTAGAATAGGCACCTGTCGGTGGATCATATATAAAAATAGGGATAAGAACTGGTGCTACGTGTCATAGCAAACTTATCTAAGCTGTGTAGACTGAGATGAAACCCCTACAACTTTGCACTGGGCATAATATAGGTCAAACAGTTGTGGGTACTGCATAATCATATTGCCCATGTGGAAGCGTGTGGCAAATGAAAGCCCGGGAAGGAGTCCTACTAATGTAAATCTTAAGTAGCCTAGGGGCGATGTAATCTAATGCCTGAACTATATATCCAGAGACACACTAACATCAAGATAAAATAAAGCTTAATGAAGCAAGATATGTTTGTGCTTATTAAATAATTGTACCGTAACTTATGTGTGTAATAACTAAGATTTAAACCATATCAACTGTCATTGACCTAATCATATTGAAAGGTATAGCAAAAACCCTAGTACAAACATTCTACAGATTATAAACTGCTAAAGTAATAATAAACCTTTTGAGACATGTATAAGGTTGTGTTAGCATATATGAATACACATTAGGGTAATCTTGACAGTATTGTAACAGCATAAATGTCTAAACAACAGTGAGTCTTTTTGACCAATGAATGTTCAGCACAGTTAATGTTATCTCTGACAATGTAATACAAGTAGATATAAGATATGGGCTTAAATACAAAGAAGACCTGGCTTGCAATATGCCAATACTTGTTATGTTTTGTAAAGATATGTGGTAGAACAGGTGGTAAATAAGTTTAGGTACCTAGTATCCGCTATAGTAGGACCACTCAGCCTCACACCAAACCTTGGATTCACACAGATTTAACTTACAGGAATCCGGTTTTGCTCATTGAACTGAGGGTCACTACTGCAGGGTACAGAGTGAAAACGGAGCTGTCACGCAACCAGGTTACAGGATGCCTGTATTTCAACAGATAGGAGGAGTATCTATAGATAGAGTAGGTAGTTAATCAACTAATTACTTAGTGATTAAATTATATAGCTGACACATATACAAAGAAGACAGGAAGTGAAATGGAATGTAATACAAACAGATGTAGTTCAAAGAGATATTGTAATTAGGCCAAAATGTATTTGTTAGGAATTCAGCACTTCAGGGAATATCATATGTAGTTAGAATGATATTTTGGATTATGTTATCAGATATAGATTATGCAATGATAGGATAGTAACAAACGATAAGTCACTTAGTTAGGTTCAAGGTGGTCACAGCAAATGATGTTAATCAAGCAGCAGTTCAAACAGAGTAGGCAATGTAACAGGCAGTTGAAGTTAATCCTGCATTTTAGTGATAGTAACAGTCATTGAATACAGTGCTTAAGTAGTTTGCTTACTTGAGAGACATAATGATATCCAAATAGAGTAATAAAATATACAGACCAATTCCTGATGGTTATTTGGAAGGCTAAGTCAGAGCCAGATGAAAACCTTACGGTATCCTGAATGCTTGTTTGTAGAAAGGACACAGCGCGGTACACGCGCTGCAGACACGCTGAGATGCCGGGTGTGACGTCACAGCCACCCGGTGTAACAGTTAGGGAATTGAAAGCAGCTCCTTTGGTTCCTAAGAAACTGCAAGTAATAGAATAGGCACACCGGCACACAGCAATGAAGGATTAATGTAGGCTGCAAAGTTTCAAGGCAACAAGTAAGAAATCCCCACAGATTGAGGAAAGGGCTAGGTGTCTTCAGAGAGGAGTCACATAAAGTAACTGATTCAAATTACCAAGCGAGGAGCATAGAGAGGAGGGGCCTTAAATAGGAAAAGAGGATTCAGAATTAAAGGGACAGGATTGTAATAGTGAATACCCTGACAGGACACCCCCCTCAAGGAGCCGCTCAGCGGATCAAGGACCTGGACGGTGAGGATTCCTCCTATGGAACAAGGAAACCAAGCGTGGAGCCATAACATTAGTAGCAGGCTCCCAAGAGTCTTCTTCAGGTCCATAACCCTTCCAACTGACCAAATACTGAAGGTGGTTTCGAAAGTATCGAGAATCTTGAATAGAATCAATCTCGTACTCCTTCTCATCTGTCACATGAGTTAAAGAAGTATCCATCGAAGATGTAGCCCTGATAGAAGCATAGGGTTTAAGGAGTGAGACATGAAATGTTGGATGAATTCTCATGGAAGAAGGTAATTGAAGAGTGACTGCATTCACATTAACAACATTCTTAATTTCAAAGGGACCCAAATAAAGTGAAGCGAGCTTTTTGGAAGGAACTTGTAATCTTATATTCTTCGTGCTTAACCAAACTTTATCTCCCACCTTATATTCAGGAGGTTTAGAACGTTGTAGATCGTAGTAATGTTTTTGAGCTTTTTGAGCATCGAGTAGTAGTTGTTTAACAGTGGCGAAACCTTTCACTAAGGTATTGATTTTATCATTAACAACGGGTATAGGAGAATTTTTTGGAGTCTGAATGTCATAAGAAGGATGAAAACCGTAGTTAAGGAAAAATGGAGACATTTTAGTGGAGGAGTTGAGCATGTTATTATGAGCAAATTCAGCAGTGGAAAGGAGAGAATGCCAGTTATCTTGTTCTAGAGAACAGTAACAACGGAGATACTGTTCCAGGGCTTGATTTGTTCTCTCAGTCTGCCCATTGGTTTGTGGATGAAAAGCTGTACTTAACCTCCTAGAGATGTTGAGGGATTTACAAAGATGTTCCCAAAATCTAGAGGTAAACTGAGAACCTCTGTCACTAGTAATGGAATTTGGTAGACCATGTAATTTGACAATATGATCTATGAAAAGAGTAGCTGTTTCTTGAGCTGTGGGTAGACCTCTATGTGGCAGGAAATGGGCCATTTTAGAAAAAAGGTCAACAATGACCATGATAGTGTTGAAGTTAGCAGAAGGTGGCAGATCGACAATAAAGTCCATGGCAATATCTGCCCAAGGTCTTTCAGGTACTGGAAGAGATAGAAGGTATCCGTAGGGACGTGTATGTTGATGTTTTTTAGTAGTGCAAAGAAAACATGTTTTGATGTATTGCTTGATTGTATCAGACATTTTGGGCCACCAATAATTCCTTGAGAGGATATGAAGAGTCCTATGTACGCCAGGATGACCTGCTAAAGAGGAATCATGAGCTGCTGCTAAAAGTTGATTCCTGAGATCCTTGGGTACATATAGCTGATCATGATGATAGAACAGTTCATCAGAATGTTTATTTAAATTGAGGTGTGTTATTAATGAATCCTCCTTCTGTTGCAGCTTTAGGGTCTCCAAGAAATCGTTTGTTAAACAAATGATTCTGTCCGCAGGTATCACTGAGGCAGGTGTCAAATGATCTTGTGGCTTAGGAGGTATACGAGAGAGGGTATCTGCCTTAAGATTCTTAGAACCTGGACGATAGGTGATCACATAATCAAAACGTGAAAAGAAAAGGCTCCAGCGGACTTGACGAGAAGTCAGGGTCTTGTTTGACTTTAAATACTCTAAATTACGATGGTCTGTGTAAATAGTAATTGGAAATTTTGTACCTTCCAAGATATGCCTCCAGAATTCCAATGCGGATTTGATGGCAAGCAATTCCTTATCACCAATACCATAGTTTATCTCAGCTGAGCTCATGACACGAGAGTAGAATGCAACAGGATGTAATGGCTTTTCTTGAGAGGCCCTCTGGGATAGAACAGCCCCTATTGCAAATTCAGAAGCATCACCCTCAAGCGTAAAATGACAACTGGGATCTGGGAATTGCAAAATAGGGGCTGAAGTAAATTTATTCTTGAGGGTAGTGAAAGAGTCCTGAGCTTTACTATCCCATGAAAACCTGATATGTTTCTTAGTTAAAGTTGTTAATGGTTTAACAATATGTGAGAAATCTTTAATGAATTTTCTATAAAAATTCGCAAAACCAAGAAACCTCTGGACATCTTTTTTACATGAGGGTACTGGCCATTTGAGTATAGCTTCTACTTTACTGGTCTCCATAGTAATCCCAGTAGGAGAGATACAGTAACCCAGAAATGAAATAGAGTTAGTATTAAATATACACTTCTCTAGTTTAGCGTAGAGATGATGTTGTCTTAAACGAGATAGAACTAATTTTACATGTTTTAAATGATTTTCAAAAGTGTCTGAATAGACAAGAATGTCATCTAGATAGATAACAATACATACATCCAGAAGGTCGTGAAAAACATCATTTATGAAGCACTGGAAAGTGGCTGGGGCGTTGCAAAGACCAAACGGCATTACTGTGTATTCGTAAAGTCCGTATCGTGTACGGAATGCCGTTAACCACTCATCCCCTGCTCTCATCCTGATTAAATTGTATGCACCCCTAAGATCGAGCTTGGTGTAGATGGTGGCACCCTGAAGGCGCTCAATTAGTTCAGGAATGAGAGGCAGGGGATATCTGTTTTTCTTAGTACATTTATTCAGTTGTCTGTAATCTATAATGGGGCGTAAACTGCCATCTTTATTTTTCACAAAAAACATAGCAGCACCTGCAGAGGAAGTGGATGGACGTATAAACCCTTTTTTCAAGTTTTCGTCTAGATATTCCTTAAGGTGTGCTAGTTCAGGTTGGGACAAAGGATATATATGACCATATGGAATGGTGCAGTTAGGAATGAGATCAATAGGGCAGTCATACTTCCTATGTGGTGGAAGTGTGGCTGCCTCAACCTTATCAAAAACATCAGCATATTCTTTGTAGCAATCTGGTAATGTCTCTACATTAATATGACAAAGTGTATGAGAATCAGTGCAGAATTGCTTGCAGTACTGAGAATCAAAAACTACAGTAGAGTCTGTCCAAGAAATAGTGGGGTTATGCATAGACAACCACTGAATACCGAGTATCATAGGGTAGACAGAACTTGGTAAAACATCAAAAGATATTAACTCAGTATGCCCTGAGTCTGAAGTAACCTTAAGTGGAACTGTATGGTGTGAAATAGGACCAGAACTAAAAAATGATCCATTAACCAAACGGATGGCTAGTGCAACACTCTTTTTTATTAGTGGTATTTTGTGCTTATCAACAAAAACTAAATCTATGAAATTCCCAGATGCTCCAGAGTCAATTACGGCCTGTACGTCTATCTTCTGCTGATCCCACTGCAACGAGAGAGGGATTGATAAATGAAGCAAATTATTATTAACCATATTAACATTGTGCTTAAATCTCACTCTCTTACCCTTCTTTTGACGAAGGAGAGATGGGCAATCCCTTACGCCATGATCCTTTTCGGCACAATAGAGGCACAAATTAAGCAGTTTGCGTCTGGCTTTCTCTTCAGGCTTTAGAGGGCCTCTAATCACAGCAACATCCATGGGTTCATCAACATTCTTGGTAGCATGGGTAGGAAGATTTATATGATAGGGAGTGTATTTCTTAGGAGTGATGTCAGTTATGGATTTTTCATATTTCCTTTCCCTGAGTCTCCGGTCAATACCAATACATAAAGTCATGAGATCCTCAAGAACATCTGGAATGATACCTCTAGCAAGTTCATCTTTTAATGAGTCACTGAGGCCCATGCGAAATTGATTTTTCAGAGCTGGGTTGTTCCATAAAGTGTCAGGAGCCCATCTTTTAAAGTCTGTTATGTATTCCTCTACCATCCTTTTCCCTTGGCGTAAGGATCTTAAAGCTGTTTCAGCAGTATTCTGCTTGTTATGATCCTCATATAAAAGGGACATCGCAGAAAAGAAAGAATCAAGAGAATTTAATATGGGATCATCAGTCTCATAGAAAGTGTTGGCCCAAGATTTAGCTTCTCCACGCAAAAAAGAAATCACAGTCAAAACTTTAATTCTGTCAGTAGGATAAGACCTAGGTTTTAAAGTGAACATAAGAGTGCAAGAATTTCTAAAGTCTCTGAACATGGACCTGTCCCCAGAGAATTTCTCTGGCGGACTTACAACAGGCTCCGGTGTAAACTCAGAAGTAGAAGGTTTAGTTGTCATATGCTCATTAATAAATTTTCTAATATTCTGGTTCTCAATTTGTATCTCTCTTAAACCCTGTAACATACTATCCATACTTTGTGCTAGAGAACCCACTCTATTGGAAAGCTCATTCAACTCCATGATAGTGGATAGAGGTACTTTTATTTTTTGGGCTTGGTAATATGTTATGTTCTGTAAAGATATGTGGTAGAACAGGTGGTAAATAAGTTTAGGTACCTAGTATCCGCTATAGTAGGACCACTCAGCCTCACACCAAACCTTGGATTCACACAGATTTAACTTACAGGAATCCGGTTTTGCTCATTGAACTGAGGGTCACTACTGCAGGGTACAGAGTGAAAACGGAGCTGTCACGCAACCAGGTTACAGGATGCCTGTATTTCAACAGATAGGAGGAGTATCTATAGATAGAGTAGGTAGTTAATCAACTAATTACTTAGGCCTAGATTTGGAGTTCGGCGGTAGATGGGCTGTTAACGCCACGCGTGTTTTATGTCTAACGCACGTCAATGTTTGACTCCGGTATTTAGAGTTAAGATAAGACCATCTAACGATGCTCCTAACGCGTGTATGTCACACGCGTAATCCTGCCCGCGTTAGACAGTCTCCCATAGAGATCAATGGGAAAGCAAAAAAATTGCCTTTTTTAATCTAACACTCGATCTCGCGAGAATACGCACAGCTCGGTCATATGACGCATACCACATCATGCACAACAATAACACGCCGCAAATGTCACAACAACAATCACTCAACAAAGCACACAAGCATTACACATTCACAAGCGGGGGAAGTTTTAATACTATTTATACGGGGAATACGCATATACTTTAAGATGCGGAAAATCGCACAATAACAACAAGGATTAAAAAAGAGATACATACACTAGAAACAAAATCGCATTCAATATCATTATATATTATGAAAAACATACATATACAACACTTCACGAAGAACACACCATCGCAAATTCACATTTAATAAGAATACTTTTGGACAATGAAAGCTAAAACGAACACTATGACATCATCGCATTCTACACATTCCACAAATACCAACTCGAAATGAGCATGCGCAAATTCACACACCTAATACACATTGCAATAATATTAATTGCTAATAAAGCACACCTGAACACTAATTACAATGGAAATTGGGACATCATTAAACATTTACACAGGGTATATAAGCACCACACAAGCATGGCTTCTTTGACTGTGTTGCTGTTGGGTCTTTGGAGATTGGAGGTTTAAGAATAGAGAGTTAGCGAATTTTTGAGAGTGAGTTAGTGTTAGCGTGAGAGAGTCAGTTGGTAGTGTTAGCGTGAGAGAGTCAGTTGGTAGTGTTAGCGTGAGAGAGTCAGTTGGTAGTGTTAGCGTGAGAGAGTCAGTTGGTAGTGTTAGCGTGAGAGAGTCAGTTGGTAGTGTTAGCGTGAGAGAGTGAGTGAGTTAGTGGGAGTTAGTGGGAGTGGGAGAGAGTCTGTTAGTGGGAGCGTGAGTGAGTTAGTGGGAGTTATTAGTGAGAGTTGTTAGTGGGAGCGTCAGTTAGTGGTAGTTAGTGAGCGTTAGTGGGAGTGTTTGTTAGTGAGAATTAGAAGTAGTGTGAGTTAGCGAGCGAGTGATTTATCTGTACACTTAACACATTTACACGCAAACACATTCAATACATACATACACTTATCAATAACACTACATACACTCCATACCCCCTACCCCCTCATACTACACTCCATACCCCATTCCTTGTAGTCCCATTCCCTTTCATCCCATTTACTCTTATCCCATACCCCATACCCATCCCATACCCATCCCCTAGTTACATTTAGTTTACATATCCTCCTTTTAGTCTTATTCTTTTCGTTTATTTAAATACTCCTTACCCTCTTTGTTTTTTTACATCCCTCACACTTTAAGCACCTTTTTTGTCTTTTTAGTTCTTTATTTTGAGCCCCTTTCATTTCATCACACTCACTTTTTGTTTGATTATTTGGGGTTTAGTTTAGGGAGGAGATGGAGGCCAGGCAGGGGACAGGTAGAGGGGGGAGTAGAGGGAGGGGGAGAGGAACAGGGCAGGAAGGGGGGCAGGAAGCGGGGGTGGAAGCGGTGGGTGGACCCAGCCACTTGGTTCAAGATGACCAAGTGGCTGGGCCCAGTGGCGGTCAGAGTAGGGCTTCACAGTCCGGGAAACAGAGGGCATCGTCACAGGGGAAGGCCAAGGCGACTAGGGAGGCGAGGTTTACGATGGAGGAGAAGGAGGCCCTCGTAGAGGCCTATATGGCCAGGCATAGGATGCTGCAGCACCAAAAGACCACCCCGACTGACAAGAGGAGGCTCTGGAACGAGATTAGGAATGCAGTCAATGCAGTGGGTGGCCGGAACCGGGATATGGATTCTATCAAACATCGGTACCGGGACTGTAAACTTGAACTTAAAAAAAAGTTAAGCCTGGAGGCCCGACATGCCGCAGGGACCGGTGGCGGCCCTGCCCTTGAAATGGAGTACTGCCGATGGGAGGAAATGTTGCGGCCCAGCATCTCCGAGGTGGAAGTAGTCGGTATCGGAGGAATCGATACCGGGAACCTGCCACTCTCATCTGACGGTAAGCTCATTGAACAATAATTTCACATACGAATGTATTTCAATGGACACTATACGCAAACATTTACTGTCATGATTGAGGTAGCGAATACAATTTGACAAAACATTCAAATGTACTTAAATTACCTAATTAGATTCATTCTTGAGATATATTTTAATGAAGAAATAGCCATGCACACGGTGAAACAATCACAGGAGGCAGCTATATTCACCTAACAATCAGCATCTTAGAAGCATATTTATATATGCTTTTCAGCAAAGAATATCCAGAGAATGAAGCTAATTAGATAAGAAAAGTACATTCGAAAGTTGATACTAAATGTATGCTTCTAAATCATGAAAGATCAAACATTGGGTTTCATGTGTTAAGGATCAGATTAATGCTATTACGCTGTTTACACGCATTCTATTACTTTGCGGTTACATCAGTATCTAGGCTATAGGTTAGGTGTGCATTTAAACAGACTGAAAACAAACGCTAAAACATTCACATTGACCACAGATATCACAAACACGGTTTAGAAAAAGCGGAAATCTTATTGATTGTTTGTTAGATTTCAAAGTGGATTAATGATTCTGCATTTGTAATTGTATCGTAAGCTAAGTCATTTAAACCTTTATTTGCAAATATGCTAATATATATATATATTTTTTTTTATTTATTTTTTTATATACAGAGTCTGGGGACGAGGCAGCACAGCCTCCTGCATCTCCCCGGGATGAGAGTGGTGGTGAGGAATTCCCACTTCGGAGGGAAGAGGCCCCCCGTGAGGAACAGCGCACGGGAGATGATGAAGAGGCCCCGGAAGCACAGGAGGATCCCGCTGAACCCGCGGAACCCGAGGTCCCTCAAAGACCCGCACTCCGCCGTGCACGGGCACCCCGCCGTGCACGGGTTCAACAGGCACAACAAGAGGAAATAGCGGAGGTGCGGGTTCTACTGGAGTACATAGACCAGATGCGTACCTCCCGGATAGAAAACATAGAAGGACGACGCAGAATACTTGATGGCCAGAATCAAATTATTCAAGGACAAAATGAAATAATCAGCATACTGAATAGAATACAAGAAGGACAAACAAGAATGTTTCAGCTTCATCAAGAAATGTTCACTTTTTTCCGGGAGGCGCATGCTGGTCTACCTCCTGTTGCTGGGCCTCTTGTTGCTGGGCCATCTCCTCCTGCCGGCCCATCTCATACTCCTCCTCAGCCATCTACTCCTCCTCCTCCTCCTCAGCCATCTACTCCTCCTCCTCCTCAGCCATCTACTCCTCCTCCTCCTCCTCAGCCATCTACTCCTCCTCCTCCTCAGCCATCTTCTCCTCCTCATCCATCTTCTCCTCCTCATCCATCTTCTCCTCCTCAGCCATCTACTCCTCACCTTGGTCGTCCCAGTACTCTTCCTTCCACTCCTCCCACAACAGCTCCAAGGAGGACTCTTCGGAGTCGGCAGTTGCCTCTCCCAGAGCCTCAGCCCCGTGGGAAGAGGGGAAGGAAGAGGAAGTAAGTATTTTTTTCCATCTTCAAATTATTTTTTTATGTAATGTGTAATGGATAGGTATGTGATGATGTGGTTTTCATACACTTGTGGACCACACTCTGTATATAATCGACTTCTATGGGACCGGGTCCATGGAGGAAGATTGTTTGCAGAGTGTGGGTTATAAGTGTGTGAAAACCACATCATCACATACCTATCCTTGTTCATGATATTGATTGGTTTCTGTGATGTGATGTCCAAACTGTTTCCCGAATCGCTAACTAAATTACCATAACAATTATCCATGATGGCATATTACTGTTTGAATGCCAATAACACAGCTTAAAGGGACAGTCAGAAAATTATTGATTACAAAGAAAAAACTGTATTACGCATTATAAAGTTGGAAACAACAAAAAATGGAGAAATACATGTGTGACTTATGTGCTTACCCTTGTATCTATGACTATGAAAAATGACCACTTATTTGTTGTTCTGACATAACAACATTTTAGATATCAATTATCAATACATGGTCAATAATATGCTGTATGAGCACAAGGTTTTACATATACAAATGCTATCCAAATGCCCTCTAGTGCTCAAATTGTATAATGATTACAAGCACTCTTCAAGATTGAAGAAATGAGCACACCAACCTCATAGGTTTAGATAGCAAATTTAAATAAACACAGACAAATGTTCAATTGTTGAGAAACATTTTATATCCTTGATATTACAGAATTGACTTTTCGAATAATTTTAAAAAATAAATTTTTTCTAAACTGTCCCTTTAACAACATTACATATGCTAACACATATTTTAAGCTTGTTGGTATATCTACATGTACTTTGTCAAAAAATTATTTTTAAAATCACATTTATATTGACGTGTTAAATAAAGTCTATTTTCTTTAAGAGACATTATTGTGTTAATATTTTATTGTAAATATTTTTATTTTAACAATGAATATGGTTTAAAGTCCTTTTAGGAGTGTGGGGGGGGGAAATATGCTAACAAAAATATATTTGAAGATTAAACTATGTGGATCTCATACATGATACAAAAAACAACATTTGCATTCAAGGGACAGTATCCTATATTTTTTACATAACTGTATGTAATAGACACTACTACAAACAACAAGATTAACATATACTGATATCAATATTAAAAAGCTTCAAACACTTGCAAATAAAATAGGGTTAGCTATATTGAAAATATAGATGAACCACCATTACAACCGTAAAACAACACAATACACCATCATTAACATATGAAAAGACCCTTTACACAAACTGGACAAAGCTGGAGATGGTACTCACATGAAACTCAGAGGCTTTGCGAGGAGTAAGAAAATTACTTACATTTTCTTACAACACAAGACAAAATAAACCTATTGGTTAAACAATGGACTATCTAACTAGAGACAAAATCCAAGATTTTGATTTATAATGTGAGTGTATAATGAACCTTTAATAAAATATACAACGAAATTACATTTAGAAGAAGTCGGCATCATATATTTAGCATATGATAAATGCATATTGATTACTTTATTCAAACACAATAGCGCATATTTATTAATTAGATATGTTCAACATTAAACACAACAGTAATTTTTAAGAAAAAGGAACATTGTTGACAAACATATTAAACATGGACTGTAGAGATTTGCACTTGCCTATAAATATCCTATGCATGAAAACATTTTGCTTTCGTTCGTTGATTCAACCAGACATCCAGCAAAAGAGAATGTGGTGGTCTTTATCAGCTACGGGTCAACAATGTAACATGATGCAAATAATACATATTCGCAAGCTTTTTAAAATTGCATGCAGTCACAAACGTTTTTAACGTGCACAAATATTGCGGGACTACGCAATCCAATCAGACGTTTTTTTACCTTTACATGTGCCGTCTTAACATGGCGCTTCCTTGATCACGTAAGAACGCCATCCAATGAAAGGCACATTATTGATCACGTAAGAACGCCATCCAATGAAAGGCACATTATTGATCACGTAAGAACGCCCATAAAAAAAGGCGCATCCTTGATCGCGTCAAAACGCAATCCAATAAAAGGCATATTCCTGATCACGTAAGAACGTCAGTCAATACAAGGAATCATTGGACAGCCTGGCAGGTGACGTCTTAAGCAACATGGCGCATCCGAGATCGCTGAAAAACCGCAGACAATACAAGGACTCAGTGACATCTTGGCATATCACTAAGAAACGTATTTATATTTTAGGAACTAGTATGTGTGTAGATTGCTATCTAGGAATGACAACAAATCCAGAATCATCTTTTCGGACTTGACTGTCCCTTGAACTATAGCTATGGTGTATATCTTTAACATTTAAAAGATACACATGAGAAATACATATGCCATTGATGTTTTAAGATATGTTTGGATTGTTGTTGAATAACAATAGTTATACATGGATTGATTAAACGTGTCATTTATTCAAGTTTAATTATTGTCAGCCTACCTATAGCCATAAATGGGAGGAGATGTATTTAGTTAACATATTAGTTAACTAATATTCATCATCCACATTATTTGCATTACACACAGAGATTTATTTGGTTACACTTTGACAATAATATAGATTTGAAAATGAAATACAGGTGCTGTCAACATTACAATAAGATTGTTTATTAATAAAAATATATGTCCTTGTTCTTGTAAAAAGGACAAAAACGCTTTACAAATGGAAATACATTCATTAACAATTGTGATCAACATCACTTAAAGGGACATAATTTTGTTTTTAAAAAGAGCATACACATAGTCAATACTATTTAAATAAAATGAACACTTTACAGGGATTATATCATTGTATCAATACTCAGATCATTTGGTAAAGGTGCATCAATTCATGCAGAGTTTATAAATACACACATGGATCAGAACATTTCAATATACATATATACACAAATACAAATATATATACATATATAAAGAAATTACTCTGCTAATCATAATCAGGCAATGATAGAGCTAAGAGAAAATAATATAAACACTAATAATAAGATTACATTGGAGATGTTAATCTTAAAGTCATTTACTATTGTCTTACATATATGATTTCATTATAAAAAATATATTTGGTAGGTCCCTTTAAGGATCAACAGCATAAACTAGAGCTTTCAAAAAATAACAGGAAGAATGAGGACAAAGATTTGTGAAATAAAATGTATTTTATTAGTATGTAAGAAAACATACAAAACGTTTATAAATAATCTTGTAAAAATAAGGAATATATGAGCCATATGACAAGGTAACACAGTGCATCACAGTCCATGAAGAGAGTTGCCAAGGGCCAGCATAGCCCCATTGGAGACACATGACAAGGTAACACAGTGCATCACAGTCCATGAAGAGAGTTGCCAAGGGCCAGCATAGCCCCATTGGAGACACATGACAAGGTAACACAGTGCATCACAGTCCATGAAGAGAGTTGCCAAGGGCCATCATAGCCCCATTGGAGACACATGGCAAGGTAACACAGTGCATCACAGTCCATGAAGAGAGTTGCCAAGGGCCAGCATAGCCCCATTGGAGACACATGGCAAGGTAACACAGTGCATCACAGTCCATGAAGAGAGTTGCCAAGGGCCAGCATAGCCCCATTGGAGACACATGACAAGGTAACACAGTGCATCACAGTCCATGAAGAGAGTTGCCAAGGGCCAGCATAGCCCCATTGGAGACACATGACAAGGTAACACAGTGCATCACAGTCCATGAAGAGAGTTGCCAAGGGCCAGCATAGCCCCATTGGAGACACATGACAAGGTAACACAGTGCATCACAGTCCATGAAGAGAGTTGCCAAGGGCCAGCATAGCCCCATTGGAGACACATGGCAAGGTAACACAGTGCATCACAGTCCATGAAGAGAGTTGCCAAGGGCCAGCATAGCCCCATTGGAGACACATGGCAAGGTAACACAGTGCATCACAGTCCATGAAGAGAGTTGCCAAGGGCCAGCATAGCCCCATTGGAGACACATGACAAGGTAAAAGAGTGCAACAGGCACAACAATAAACTGATAAAAAGGCCAAATGGCAACAATATAAATACAAATTCAACATGTGGACGGAGGATTATTATCTGCCACCATGGAGCATATCCAGATCCTCCACTTACTGGTCATCCTCTTCATTGTCCTGTGCATGTCCAGCTCCAGATTCAGGCCTTGAACGTAATTGCATAATTTCACGCAGAGTCAAGTCCTGAACCCGGAGCTGGGCCTGCATGGTGTCGTTCATCCCTCTCAGGACAGCTGCGTTCCTCAACACGGCCTGCTCTACTCTTGCTATCCCTTCTAGCATGAGCCATGCTGAGTCACAGCCTAAAATAAAATAAAATTAAATATTAAGGATAATTACACAACAGAATAAAACATTTTTATACATACATTGTCATCATAAAGACAAATAATTATTTACAAAAATTAATTTTCATATATTCTTTACACATGAATTAGGTTATTCAGACAGACAGAAATCATTAAAGGCTCATGTTACTCAAACATGTTGTCCCCTTTAATTGGTTTTAGATGATCCACTTATACAGCTTGAGTGTATCAAATGTTGTTAAAGGATTTACATTGTACTTACATCAGCAATTTAAAAAATCAATTTAGACTGTGGTAGGCACACCTATCCTTAAACATTTTGGCATTGAGGACAAGCTGTGTAAACATAGCAACCAGAAGAAATTACATTCCCACTGGGTTAGACAAGAGATAATGTATCCACATTTGTACATACAATTTTGGATCCAAGTAGTGGTGTTTGGTATATGTAGTGATATCCAATTAAAGGGACACTGAACCTAAATATTTAATGGACTGATTCAGATAGAGCATGACATGACAAATCTTTAGAAATTACACATATTCATTATATGTTTTAATTCTCAAGCTATATTTTGAATGCAAGAATGTTGCTTTTTATGGAAGCCAATATTTGTTTATGAACTTTGTTTGTGCATGCTGGTTGATGGATACATTCATCCAACAATAAAGAAATGATGGCCAGATTTATTTTATTGTTTAAACTAATTATAGGAATCACTTTTTTTTTAAAAAATATATCAAGAGAATGACGAATAATTCATAAGAGTATTAAATTATACATTGGATTAACATTGCATGCTGGATTTGAATCACAATTTAACCAATTTAACTTCACTGTACCTTTAAGTATCTTATAAAGTGTATTTAGAATGATACTTACAGCTGTGCCTGGGAAGGACAATCTGACACCCAGGACAATGAAGGTTGAGACAGGGGGGAGGGATGGGATTGGCTTGGGGAGGGATGGGAATGGCTTGGGGAGTGGTGAGCTGCCGCTCCGGGGTAGGCCGTACAGCTGGGGAGTGGGGAGTTTGGGTCTGGGCAGCTGTACGGGCCAGAATACGGGGAGAGCGGCGAAGGGGGGTGTATGGGCGTTTTTTGGGAGGGACAGGATATGAAATATGGGAAGGGCTGGCAGTGGTCGGGGCATGGACATGAGTTTGGTCATGGGAAGGGCTCTGGGTCTGTGCAGGGGTGTGGCCATGGTCAGGGGTGTGTGCATGGGGAGGGGTTTGTGACTGGGCAGGGGCGGAAACCAGATGACCAGAAGTGGTGGATCCATCTGAAAATGTAAAGAAAATATATTAACATCTCATACATCCTGACATCAAATCAACGCATTTCAAATTGATTATGTTTTCAATATACTTCGAAGTGTGTTTGAATCTGTAAACTATTCTGAAATGAGGATATGGTATCTATATAGGCACTCAGATGAATCTCAATGACTGTCTGTACAATTTGAAACTTATTATTGTGTTTTGGCATGGAATATGCATGTGACATAATGATGGCATGAATTATATATTCTTAAAAAAAAATATACAAGCAGATTTTCATGCTGCCTGATATAGAAAGGGGGCAGTAGTGTATTTGAACAGACAAATAATATTCCTTTTTAAAGGGAAAAAGCTGTAGACTTTGAATGTCTTCAATAAAATGATTTCCAAAAAAGAAACATGTTGGAAACATGATAGATATATTTCACATACCATCAGACTCCAAGGCAGCCTCTTCCTCCTCCATCCCACATGTGACATCAATCTCTGTAAAACATAACATGTTGTGTACACCTTAAGATCAGATATTATAACATATGTTACTGTTGCTCAAATACGCACATCAATGTTGCATTAAAGATATACACACACAAAGTTATGATTTACATCATTTTGATGGAACATACAAATGACAATAGATTTGTTATTGTCAATAAATCAGAATTTTAATGTATTGTTTGTCTTAATGTTAAATTCATAAAAGCATAGTACATAGAACATTTAAGATTTCTCATGTGTGTATCACTTGATGACTGTTGTCAAAAAATCAAATTGAAAAAAACATATGTTATACATCTTATGAATAACAAATGTGTAGACTAATAAAGTTGAAATTATTAATCGCTCAATAGAAAAAAAAAAAAATATAATCAGAAGATAAATTTTTTGATATTTTATAATGTTATGCTTCATCGGAATCATGATCATAATATTGATTAGCAATACACCTTCAATTACATATAAATGAGTCAATGGACTTACCAGGAGACCGCAAAGGCGGCTCTATGTCACTGCTGGATTCCTGTGGGCTCCCCACACCAACTCTCTCTATGAATGATATAGATATATATTATTAAACACATTTTGGATATCACTAAATCACATCTGTCTAGAATTTTAACATTAATCAACTTTAAAATGTGAAGAATAGAGCAGTCATTACACCAGAAAATGCTTGATTGAATCAAGGGGATTCTGTAAACATATCTGTATTGAACATATGTTTAATGTCAGACTACATTAGACATCAAATTAATCTCAGATGCTGCTATTGCATATCTAAATATACCCAATGATCAATGTTCTTAACCCTTTAAGGACACAGCTTTCACTTAGCTCAATTGTTTTATGACGGAATAATTCCGTCATATGTCCTTAAGAAGTTACAAGAATACACACAAACCACATATTGCGGAACATCTGTTGACAAATCTAAACAAACATGTGTCACATCGACCCATTTTTTCAATGTACAGTAATCTTGTTTAGGACACAACACATATTTATCACAATACATAACCAAATTGATTATTACAAATATCTAATCATGGTGCTGTTAGAGTATGCAGATATCTATAAAGTAACTCCAACAGATAATTAGATTTATATCTCAATAGTTTTTAATAAAAAGAATGTAAAGATGAATGAATCTATTTTGTCTTAAAGGGACACTGACATGATTAATTTAAATAATTGATTTCTATGTTCAAACTGTAAAAAATGATTTAACATTGACTCCTATTATAATTAGAATGTTGCTCGATATTAATCATAAAGGCAGATAAGGAATATTGGATTCAATAAATATTGTTTGTTGAAGGTATCCACCAATCATCAATAAAAACCCAGGTTGGTCAACAAAAATATAGATGCACATAAACGTACTTTCTTTATTTTAAAATACATTTAGCAATAGAATATGTCACATATGATGATAGTATTATATTTTATGTTTATTAATATTGCATACTGTATGTGAAAGACAATATTAATAATTGTAGCTCAGTATCCCTTTAATCTAAAATTCAATAGATTCCACAATGTTGTTGTTTGTTAATGAATTATCTACTCCATATGTTGATGTCATGAATGGTATTGAGCATGCAATTAAAATATAATATGTTATTTAAGGATATCCGAATAATTATTTAATTTTCATCTATTAAATAGACATTACATATAAATATTGAACAATGTGTATTTAGTATGTAATGTTCAGTCCATGTTTCGAAGACAAATGTCAATTAAAAAGAGACATACCATACTGTGACAAGCCCTGGCTTGAGGATCCAGCAGCCACATCCATATCTGTAATATATTAAATGAGGATTGCATATCATTAATACTAATCATGCCATGTTTAAAAAATTTACATTAATAACAAATCAATTGAAAAATATTAATCCTTTGGTAGTCCCATGAGTTAATAGTTTCCGCAATTAAATTAATGATAAATATATCCTGGACTCTTATTTTCAATCAGTTGTGTTGTTTACTGTATCTTTAAGAATATCTGCTTGTTATTACATAATCATCAATTGATGGCCATATGTTATAATTTATTTGTATTATTCGTTTTTTATTAGCTATAATATTTAAAATAAGAATACTGTATTCTTCACTAATCTAAGAATTTCCATTTAATTTATAACAACATGTATAAAGCAATGCCACTTTCCGCAAACCCATGTTAACGTGGATGAGAAATGCCATTTTCGCGATCATTGCGCAATGATTCCAAGCGGAATTACGCATCCGTCATTTGAACAACATGTATAAAGCAATGCCACTTTCCGCAAACCCATGTTAACGTGGATGCGAAATTACATTTCTGCTCTGTGACGCATATTCTGTAGAGCGCAAGAAACATCATTCCTATTTCATGTGTCAATAATCTAAAATCAGATATCTAAACATCATATGTAGTGTATGTTGTGAGATCTGTATAGGTTTAGTATCTGACTAAATACACATATTTGATTTTTAAAATAAATAATATTATATGAAGTTGGATAATTACCTGGTTCAGATTCTCTATCGGCTCCTCCCAGGCCACCGGACGGAGAAGCATCTGCCCTGTCCCCCGCGTCAGGACTTTCAGATCCCGCAGCTGGGAGGGAAGAAGAGGAGGCCGAGGATGGCGAGGATCTAAATCTTTTGGGGACCCGGAGATTGAGGAGCTCGCATAAAGTCACCTCATAAGGGAGTAGGTACAGTTTCCGCGGGGCCTTTCTTTGGCCCCCTCTCTTACGGGCTTGTACCCAGTCCCTTATGAGGTTGACTTTTTTCGATAAACGCAACCTCATATCTCCGAATCTCCTCATGATCTGATCCTGGGTCCTCTGGACGTCACACACCAATCTAACCGCATTGGTGATAGACTCCCAGAGGGCCTTCTTAACAGGCGCATCTGTCGAGCTCCTCTTGTTCCCAAACAGCTGGGGATAAAAGTCCTTGACGGCGTGGACCAGTGCAGCGCTCTCCTCCTTGGTGAACCTGGGAACTGACATGCCTGCTGGGTTTTGCAAAAAATATATTATAATATATACTGCCTGCAGGCATTAGAGAACTGACAAAGATGGCAACGTGTAATGGACTTTTATATGGTGAAGTAAACATGAGATGCACCATGGGACAATTTATCTGTACATCTGATTGGATAAAAGTTTGAAATATTGTTATAATGTCTGTGAGACCATCCTGACTCAAGTTGTGTTTGTGTGATGAACTCTGATTGGCCGTTCCTTAATGTTTCATATCTTAGTAACATCCTTACACATACCGCTTGGTGGTGCTGTAACTTCATTTTTCATGTAGACTTATTTGTAACTCATGGGCCTGTCATGCGGATATGTGTGACGCAGATTTAATATCCGTGATCCGTGAAATATTAATGATTAAATACTCTTTAAAATCTAATACTTTCACATTATTAATGTTGTAGACATTTCTCGTTTTAATAACGGTCTGTTTCTTTGATACAAATACACATTTAATATTGTATGTCTTTATTGTTCTTTAAATAAATTTATTGTGAAGTATTGACATTGCTCTATTAAATGTATTTATAATGCACATTGATTAGAGTCTAATGTCACGCAATAGCACACAATGTTTAAATATGCTAATCTGGTGTTTGAAGATGCGTTTCCCACGCAATATTTATTAATGTTAAAATTCCGGTTAGAATGTCAGTAACTTTGATAATCTGTTTATAAATGTTAAACTACAGATTTGTTATTCTCAAATAAACCTCTAGCTTGTATTTGTCTGAAGTGCTCATATATGTTATTGTGCAATGGCGTCTTTAGTTTTAAAGAGACATTACAAACAATTGTATCAAATGATTTGTAGAGATAGAAGATTGTTTAGACTTTAAAATGTAAATCATTTTCTCTTAGTATTTATATATCCTCAACAGAAGAAATTTAAATGCACATGGTTGAGACAATCACATAAGGCATCTCTGTGCATCCACCAATCTTCATCTACTGAGCCTATCTCGATATGCTTTTCAAGCAAAGTATGTCAAGATAGGAAGAGAAGTAAATACACTCTTTAAATCTCTTAAAGGGACACTGTCCAAACAAATTTAACATTGGTGATTGAGCATGAAATGTTAATCAACTTTATTATTTAATCCGATTATCAAATGTTAACAGTTATCTTGTTATGTTTCTTTGCAAATCAATAATGATATTTTATATTACGGACAATTGTTTAATAAAAACCTGGGTTGTCCTTGACGATTGTTGCATCAATTATTCCAAACAATAAAGTTCTGTCCAGAGTACTGAAGCAAATAAATTAGCTATTTACTGCCTTATTTTTAAAGTAATGATAGCAACATCACAATGAGCATTCATAATATGAGACAAGTTTTAAAGTTGATTAAAATAGAATACTCATTCAGAATGTATAAATCATTCATTTTTTAACTGTCTACCTTTAAGTATATTTTGAGTTCATGTCCCTTTAAATAAACATTTCATCAATAATGCTTAATATATCATAAACCTAGGCACCTTCCTTTTGCTAAATGAGTCTAACATATGAGTAAAGCAAATTTAGATTAACTTCTAGATTGTTTTACACACTGACTGAAATATATTTATTAAATGAGGTCTTTTTTAGCCTTCAGCGTAGAGGGACATTAAGCTATATGTTATGTATGCATTTTGTATAATAATCTTATATTTGACCAACTTAATATGTTTTGTTATTCAATCATTATATTGTAATTATATATATTCGTGGATTAAATACATCTCTACATAGGCTATTTTGATGCTGATTGTTGTTTGCATATAGATGCCTTATATCATTGACTAAGATATGTGCATTTATTTTTATTTTAACAAGTATATTTAAAGACTGAATGTAATTCTATAGTACATTCTAAATATGTTTAAATTCTTGTATGATATTTGTAACAATCTATACAAAATATACATTTTGAATGACCCCTTTAAGGACCCAAACATATTGTATTTTGATTTAACATTGACAAAATAAACTAAAGGGGAAATTACATTCTATATAGATATTTGATGTCTAACCCAAGAGGTAAGATTGTAATAAATACATAATATTACTAAGTATAGTTAAATGACTCCACTAGAAAATTACATAGATTAACCTGGCATCCAATAACTTATTTGTTAAAAATATCAAGTTAAATGACCTACCATTTATAAATGTAATAATTGTAAAATATTTTCTAATAATGTTTTGAGATACCTAAGGAAGATACATGATCTTATACAATTCTTTTTACATTCAACAACACTGTCACTTTCATGTAATTGAACCACTTCACCTTATTAAATGTTAAAACAATCATAATATTACTACATATCCTAAATATTTTTAATATATACTTTTTCTATATAAAAGCATTGAAGAATCTGACTCCCCAATTAATGTTAAAAGATATATTTTAATATTCTCGTAAGATTTTTATTTTCTACTATTAATGCATTATTTTCTCTTATGCATGTGCTTGTCAAATAGCCAACTACCAGTCAAGGGAGTCCAAGTTTTATTTACAGATTATATTGATATATATTAGAATCTGTTAAAAATAAACATATATTTAATAGAAAATAATTAAATATTCCAGGAAGTCATCAGATGCCAATCTGAAATGACAAATAATAAAAATGGAACAAAGTTAATACACACGTTGTAAAATATTCATAAAATACATTTAAAATCATATGGTGTCTATGCTCTAACTTTGATCAACATTTTTTAAAGATAATCATTACATTGATTTTAAATTAATTAAATACATACACCATTATATTGTTGATTAAAAATTATATTTAAATATCAAAAATTAAAATTATACATAATAATGTATATCACATGTAAACAATATATGTATGATGAACCTAAATGTAATATTTCATGTCCATTCAAATACCTCTATATCAACTATAATATGTATTCCTTTTTCTGATTGTGATCCCTAAATATCTCATTAAGAACTAAATATGACTAATGTATGTAAGCTACTAATATTCTACAGTCTTCACTAGCATGCATTGGTACACCAACCTGGACAATG
The DNA here is from genome assembly GCF_027579735.1 of Bombina bombina. Taxonomy (NCBI): domain Eukaryota; kingdom Metazoa; phylum Chordata; class Amphibia; order Anura; family Bombinatoridae; genus Bombina; species Bombina bombina. Next base: position 347,764,845 of record NC_069505.1, on the reverse strand, counting down.
CATGGTCTTTGAAAGTCAATTCAGGGGTAAACAGTTGATCTTCAATAGGTGTATTATTCATCAGTTCATTAAATAGAGGACTGGGAAATACCATCTACAAAATAGAAAATCATCTAAGTGTCTCCAATAGGATGTCTCCACAGCCTTATTCTATCAAATAGTTTGCACTTACCATGTGAACATGTATTTGTATGGTTTTCAAGGTCAGCAGAATTGAAATATAATGCCAGACATGATCCCATTGGTATACTTCAATTTCAATCTTGGCTTTTTCCCCACTGTCAGTCTTGGAAATCTTCACTGTCAGGCTTCAAATTGTTCCCTTTCAGTCTTTAGATTAAGTCATCTCCCTAATGTAAGAAATTATATATAAAGATTTCATACAAATGTGTGAATCAGTTCTGTACCCCTCTCCCACCCCCCATTTCATAATAAATATCTATCACTAGCTTACTAAGCCTGTGTATGAACCTGTGTTATTTTCTATCAAGTGTGAAGATGAGTCATATTGAGCAGAACAAACCTCTGTGTGACATTGAACCATAGTCATTCTAGAGTATCCCTTTCTGATTATGTACATTTTAAGTAATGTGTAAACAAAATTATATTTTTTAAAATGTATGCCATATGATGTATTTGTGTACAAATCATGCCAGCAACAGTCCATACATTTCTACTTACCATCTGATGTCCTCTTTAAAAACCAGGTGGCAAAGACTCGCTATAGGACCCAATGCCCAGAGCATCACCTATATTATGAAAAATAAAGATTATTCTAACATTTGATCAATACTAACATGTTTGCACAATTCTCTACTTGTCATTTCCATAGAGTTCACATCTATTGAAAATACTCCAGTGTAACTTCTATTCTTTACCGTCTAAAGTGGCGGTTGATGACGTCTGCTCTGACATCAAGTCCCTCGTCCTGGAATTCCCCCTCTAGAACAGGATCATCCTCCTCATCTCTGAGGAGGTCTCTGTCCACCGGGACGGCCTGCAGCATCCCAGCCCGCTGTGCAATATTATGCAGGACGCTACAGGCTACAACGATCTTAGCCACCTTCTTTGGGTTGTACTGGAGTGCTCCTCCAGAACGGTCCAGGCACCTGAATCTCATCTTCAGGAGCCCGAACATCCTTTCAACCACCGCCCTGGTTCTCTTATGAGCCCTATTGTAGCGCTCCTCAGACACATCAGTTGGGCTACGCAAGGGGGTAATGAGCCAAGGCCGGCTCATGTACCCAGAATCACCTATAAATTTAGAACAGAACATAATTCAAACAGAATACTTAAACTAGTATATTGTTGTAGAAATATATTTTTAAAAAAACATAATCCATATTAAAAGTTGTCAGAAACATTAAAAAAAAAGAAATAAATTTATATATAATTCTGTATCTTGCCATTTCATCTAAGACATGCTACATATGCGTATTTCTCCTAAAACAAACCTTGTGTAAAATGCTAACTACATGGTTACATTGCATTCTCTATCTAAACACTTAAGGTAAGACATGCTACATATCTGCATTTCAATAAAACTAGACATTAGCGGAAAAAGACAATGACAGCGTTAAATTGCATGAGATAATATCTTGCCATTTCATCTAAGACATGCTACATATGCGTATTTCTCCTAAAACAAACCTTGTGTAAAATGCTAACTACATGGTTACATTGCATTCTCTATCTAAACACTTAAGGTAAGACATGCTACATATCTGCATTTCAATAAAACTAGACATTAGCGGAAAAAGACAATGACAGCGTTAAATTGCATGAGATAATATCTTGCCATTTCATCTAAGACATGCTACATATGCGTATTTCTCCTAAAACAAACCTTGTGTAAAATGCTAACTACATGGTTACATTGCATTCTCTATCTAAACACTTAAGGTAAGACATGCTACATATCTGCATTTCAATAAAACTAGACATTAGCGGAAAAAGACAATGACAGCGTTAAATTGCATGAGATAATATCTTGCCATTTCATCTAAGACATGCTACATATGCGTATTTCTCCTAAAACAAACCTTGTGTAAAATGCTAACTACATGGTTACATTGCATTCTCTATCTAAACACTTAAGGTAAGACATGCTACATATCTGCATTTCAATAAAACTAGACATTAGCGGAAAAAGACAATGACAGCGTTAAATTGCATGAGATAATATCTTGCCATTTCATCTAAGACATGCTACATATGCGTATTTCTCCTAAAACAAACCTTGTGTAAAATGCTAACTACATGGTTACATTGCATTCTCTATCTAAACACTTGAGGTAAGACATGCTACATATCTGCATTTCAATAAAACTAGACATTAGAGGAAAAAGACAATGACAGCGTTAAATTGCATGAGATAATATCTTGCCATTTCATCTAAGACATGCTACATATGCGTATTTCTCCTAAAACAAACCTTGTGTAAAATGCTAACTACATGGTTACATTGCATTCTCTATCTAAACACTTAAGGTAAGACATGCTACATATCTGCATTTCAATAAAACTAGACATTAGCGTTGGTAAATAAGAAATGGTTAAATTTAATCCTATAGCTGAACATGACGCTAACAGTTAAAAAATACAGGGGCAATTGTCAAAATAATTAACCATGTTGAGCACAAATACTCACCAACGAGATAACCAGGGGGCATTTGTCTTTCCTCAAACTGGCTCCACAGGGACGACAGAGAGAGGATGCGGGCATCATGACAAGCCCCTCCAAAATTCGCATACACATGCATAATCCTCATCCGTGCGTCACAAACATACTGGACGTTGAGGCTATGAAAATGTTTGCGATTTCTGAAGGGCAAGTCATCAATTGGAGCACGCAGCGCAATGTGGGTACAATCAATGGCTCCCAAGACATTGGGCAATTGAGCAATATCAAAGAATTCCCGCTTCAGGCGCCTCCAATCACCATCATTCTGTGGGAATCCTATGTATTGCTTACTGATACGTACCATGGCGTCCAGAAAGTTATCAAACACCACAGAGAATGTACCTTGAGCCAGGCCATGCATGTACAGTTCTCCGGATTGAAAACTCCCGGAGGCCAGGACGTATAGACAGCTTAGCATCTTACTCATGGGGGGAACAGCAGTCCTTATTTGTATACGTGGCTCCAAATGAGGTTTAAGAAGATCGTAAAGGCCAATGAGCTGTTCGCGATCGAGCCGATACTTATCAAAAACCTCAAAGTCGCTCATGTTTTCCAAGGTGGGTCTCACCCTGTAGACACGAGGACCTCGAACCAGACGACCCCTTCGTCTCGGTCTGAGCCGCCGAGGCTGCCTGATTCGACCAACAGCTAGTTCGCCAATAGCACCACCAGCAGCGTCTACCATGTCATCGTCATCCATCTTTCAAAACAGCGTAACAAGGTAAGCACTTGATCTGATGTGGATCACAAGTGATGCATTGGCCATGTTGTTTGGGGGATTTATAGTACAATTAGTCCAATGGTAGTGAGTTTGTAATGATTGCTGATTGTATTCACCTGTTGGTATGTGAGCGGCGCGAATGCTTTCACAGTGGGCGTTTTTTTGTTGTTTGCTGAAATGTTGTTTTCCCCCAATGAATCTCAATGTGAAAGTGTCAAATATCACACATACAGTGCATGTTTGTAATGTTTGCTCATATGCGTAATCAATATTTGTTAAACGCGATCTTATAGTAACAAGCACACGTCCAGGCTAACATGAATGAAAGTGCATAGTTGTGTATAATGTGCATCGAATGTGATCGATCAATGTTGCTGCAATATTGTTTGTAAACGATAAAGTAGCATCTGCCATCTGTAGTATTGTATCTATACGTGATTAGCTAGATGTCAATATTGTACGCGTCCCTTTAAAATCGCAATAATAATTCAGAACTTCCGGCTGTCATCTGTAGTATTGTATATATAAGTGATTGCCGAGCAGTCAATATTGTACGCGTCCCTTTAAAATCGCAATAATAATTCAGAACTTCCCGTCTGCCATCTGTAGTATTGTATATATAAGTGATTGCCGAGATGTCAATATTGTATGCGTCCCATTCAAATCGCAATAAGAATTCAGAACTTCCCGTCTGTCATCTGTAGTATTGTATATATAAGTGATTGCCGAGCTGTCAATATTGTATGCGTCCCTTTCAAATCGCACTAATACTGAATAACTCCCGTCTGCCATCTGTAGTATTGTATATATAAGTGATTGCCGAGATGTCAATATTGTATGCGTCCCTTTCAAATCGCACTAATACTGAATAACTTCCGGCTGTCATCTGTAGTATTGTATATATAAGTGATTTCCGAGCAGTCAATATTGTACGCGTCCCTTTCAAATCGCACTAATACTGAATAACTTCCGGCTGTCATCTGTAGTATTGTATATATAAGTGATTTGCGATCTGACAATATTTATTAATTGTCCCATTGAAATCTCCATAATAATGTTGTTCCAAAGTGTGGTTTACGTATATGTTGTATTGTAGTATTGAGTGTTAAAGTTCCTAAAGGGGCGGTACAGTGGTGAATCTGTGATGTGTATGGTTGAATCTTCTAATGACGTCATGATATTATTAACCTGCCTATGTAGTTGTGAAATCCTCATTGTGTTGTTGTATTGTGCTACATTGTTATTGTGTGCTGAATAAAATCTAAATGTGTGCTTTGTGGTTGCGTGATGGGTGATGCGTGTTATGTACATGTACGTATATATTGTGATTGTGTCCCACATATGCTGACTTCTATATAGCGTCTGGCATTGTTGTTCCTTCCCATAAAGTGACATCTGTAATCTGGTGTAATGATGTTCATGTTGTACGTAATTCCTAATGGTTTCTGGTGATGGAATCATGATGTTACAAGTACAGTCAAATCCATATGTTGTGTTTTGTGATTCCTGTAGAGAATGTAATGTGTTTGTCCCCCATCATTTGAATGCACATGTATGAGTGAATGTTAAAAGTAATGTATGTGCATCCATGAGTGATTATGTGTTAAGCCTATGTAGATATGCTGTTGCTGCAAGCATATGAGTTGAATAACTGAAATGCAATAATAAAGGTAAATGAGAGATGTTTCCCATTGTGTAGTGTTTGTGAATCCAGAAATGTGTATTGAATTTTATTTTAATTGTAAATGTAATTTTATTGAAATAATAATGTGTTACTAGTGATGTGGATTTGTAGTTGATGTAATCTAAAAGTGTGAAAAATATTTATGGTGTGGTGAATATTTAATAATTAAAAACCATAAGTCCACCATAGGGAAATAGTCATTTCTTTATCTATTTATCATAGCTGGGTCTAACGCATGAAATCATGTCTTTTCTAGCGCTGGTATTTGGAGTTTTTCAGTCTACGCTATTTGCGTGCGTTAGGGAAATGAGGGTTTCGCGTGCACGAGCTGTCCCAGATGATTGGAGAATAGCAAATGTAATACCTCTTCATAAAAAGGGCAGTAGAGAAGAATCTGGCAACTACAGGCCAGTTAGTTTAACTTCAGTAGTAGGGAAATTAATGGAAAGCCTCTTAAAGGAAAGAATTATGACTTACATAAAGACAAACAATTTAGAGGACCAAAATCAGCATGGTTTTACTTCAGGGAGATCATGTCAGACTAATCTAATTGACTTCTTTGATTATGTAACAAAAGTATTAGACAAGGGAGGAGCAGTTGATGTAGCATATCTAGATTTCAGCAAAGCATTTGACACCGTCCCACACAATAAACTTATTCACAAACTATATCTCCTTGGTCTAGATTCAAAAATTGTGAACTGGGTGGAATGCTGGCTTAAGGACAGAAAACAAAGTGTCTTAGTAAATGGAGTTCATTCAGCAGAGGGGGCTGTTACTAGTGGTGTTCCTCAGGGGTCAGTTCTGGGGCCTGTTTTGTTTAACATATTTATCTGCGATATCAGCAAAGGGCTACAGGGGAAAGTATGTCTCTTTGCAGATGATACAAAAATTTGCAACAGAGTGGATGTTCCAGGGGGGGTAGACAAAATGAGAAGTGATATACAACAATTGGAGGATTGGACAAACGACTGGGATCTAAAGTTTAACACAGCAAAGTGTAAAATAATGCATTTAGGGAAGAAAAATCCAAATGTTAATTACAGACTCAATGACACTTTACTGACTGTTACAGACGAGGAACAGGACTTGGGAATTATTATTTCAGATGATTTAAAACTTAGTAAACAATGTAGTAAGGCAGCGAGTAAGGCTAGCAGAATGCTTGGATGTATTGGTAGAGGTATTTGCAGCAGAAATAGTAAGGTTCTTATGCCACTTTATAGATCATTAGTTAGGCCTCATCTTGAGTATTGTGTGCAGTTCTGGAGGCCATATCTTCAGAAGGATATTAACAAACTTGAATCTGTGCAAAGGAGGGCTACCAAAATGGTACATGGTCTAAAAAATAAAACTTACCAGGATAGGCTCAATGACCTAAATATGTATAGCTTAGAGGAGAGAAGGGAAAGAGGTGATATGATAGCAACTTTCAAGTACATTAAAGGGTTTAGTAAAACTGAGGCTGTGGGTATTTTACATAAAATGGAAAATTCAAGAACAAGGGGTCATGAGCTCAAGCTAAAGGGTAGTAGATTCAGGAGTAATTTGAGGAAGCACTTCTTTACAGAAAGAGTGATTGATTTATGGAATAAACTTCCTCAAGAGGTAGTAGCAACAAACACTGTGGGGGACTTTAAAAATGCATGGGACAAGCATAGGGCTATCCTACGAACTAGATAAGTTTATACTGTTAGGTAAGGTGGGGCAGACTTGCTGGGCCTATGGCTCTTATCTGCCGTCAATATCTATGTTTCTATATAGCTGACACATATACAAAGAAGACAGGAAGTGAAATGGAATGTAATACAAACAGATGTAGTTCAAAGAGATATTGTAATTAGGCCAAAATGTATTTGTTAGGAATTCAGCACTTCAGGGAATATCATATGTAGTTAGAATGATATTTTGGATTATGTTATCAGATATAGATTATGCAATGATAGGATAGTAACAAACGATAAGTCACTTAGTTAGGTTCAAGGTGGTCACAGCAAATGATGTTAATCAAGCAGCAGTTCAAACAGAGTAGGCAATGTAACAGGCAGTTGAAGTTAATCCTGCATTTTAGTGATAGTAACAGTCATTGAATACAGTGCTTAAGTAGTTTGCTTACTTGAGAGACATAATGATATCCAAATAGAGTAATAAAATATACAGACCAATTCCTGATGGTTATTTGGAAGGCTAAGTCAGAGCCAGATGAAAACCTTACGGTATCCTGAATGCTTGTTTGTAGAAAGGACACAGCGCGGTACACGCGCTGCAGACACGCTGAGATGCCGGGTGTGACGTCACAGCCACCCGGTGTAACAGTTAGGGAATTGAAAGCAGCTCCTTTGGTTCCTAAGAAACTGCAAGTAATAGAACAGGCACACCGGCACACAGCAATGAAGGATTAATGTAGGCTGCAAAGTTTCAAGGCAACAAGTAAGAAATCCCCACAGATTGAGGAAAGGGCTAGGTGTCTTCAGAGAGGAGTCACATAAAGTAACTGATTCAAATTACCAAGCGAGGAGCATAGAGAGGAGGGGCCTTAAATAGGAAAAGAGGATTCAGAATTAAAGGGACAGGATTGTAATAGTGAATACCCTGACAATACTACTGCTATTGAGTAGTAATGGAGGGCTTTATGCTTGTGACTGAACTCAAGTGGGCTAACAGAGGAGGCAACATATTTCATCTTAACTCCAACAGTACTAAAACAATAACTTGGTGATATTTGCAATTCACTGGTTGTTTGTTTTTTGTTTTTGTTTTGTATGTTTTTTGTTTTTAGGCATTAAACTCATATACTATTACCATCCTAAAACTCCTAAAAACAATTGTCCGTTAAGGGAAAAGATACAAATATGTAGGACAGGCTTGTAGGCTAGGATGTAGAACGTTCACAGTATGAATCTCTGCACAGCTCCATAGGGTTAGTGGTAAGCTCAGTCCGGGATCAAACATAAATGTCCTCATAGATGACTGAGAGGTGAGACCTATGGGAGCGTATTTGGACCCTGTCACAAAGAACCGCATCCAGTCAGGGCTTGAACATAGCAAATAAATCAGACCTAGCCGATCGCAACTCTGCTGGTCTGCCTACAATAGAGCCCCGTTGACGAACAGCTCCAAGGCCCCATATGGATTAGCGATTGCAGACAACCAATCATGACCCCGATCAGGAGATAGGAGTGCAGTGCGGTCTCCACAGGGGTAGCGAACCTGATCTGTATGGGGAAGAAGTCCGGAGCTAGCATGAGCCATGTCTTCCTCCGTGGCAAAACACATATGGGAGTAATAGGATCGTTGTCGCACATCACTTCGTGTACTCCCGCAGCTTTCTGGCTGGCTTCAGATCCGGCTCCACATTCCGCTGCTCTGTAGGGGCGATGTACGGCTGTTGCCGAGAGTGCTGCTCATCGCTATGTACTATAAGTGCAGTGGTTTGGCCGGTTGATGAGACTCGCTCATGAGTTTCGCCGTTAGGGCAATTAACCACCGATCTGAGGGTGATAAGGAGATCTGCTCGTTGCCAGTCGAGTCGGGAGCCAAGCTCAGCGAGAAGGTAGGTTAGGTCTTTCATTCTGGAAATACGTTGGGCAATGTTTTGCTTGAGCGTACACCGGCACCTACGTGAGGATACACCTAGGACAGTAATACTGTACTCCTGGCACACACTGTCATATGGTAGAGAGGGCCACACAGCAGCTTGCGGTGTCGGGACAGGTTGTCAGACAATACAGGTCTCTAGAGGTGAGGGACTAGCAAACTATAAATCCCCGAAGACTTCCATGCTTGTATTGTCGGCCATTATGTGGCCTTCTTGTCAGGTCTGAATTCGTCCCGCCAGCTAAGGCACAGTTGTTGGAATCTGCCGGCACTTAGTAGGGATCCTCTGTATACAGCTGGATAGGTTATGCCTCATGAAAAATGTATAAACTCAGATAATAAGCATAAAAACTATCCTAATTTCTGGAGCACTGCGAAGATGCGTCTTGTCATGGCGGTGGCTGCCCCCCCCCCCCCCCCAAATGCTGATATTTTAACACTTTCCATGTACTAATTCAATCACTGTCAAACTTTTGGTAGTCATTTTTTGTGTTATTTTTCACACACATTGTACTTTAGGCATGGATTCTCAGTTCCTGTTATGTGTTTCTGCCAAAAAACACCTCAATATGTGTTCAACAATATCTCCTGAGTACAGTGATACCACCCATGTATAGGTGTGTTGGGTTCTTTGGGGCTAAACGGCCTTATTTTTAGGGGGCGCATTCCAGTTTTTGAACTTGGAATTTTCACATCTGTCATCATGCACCCATGTCCTATTTGGGAAATTTCTGAAGCCGGCCAATGCAAATTACCCCCATCAAACCATATATTTTTGAAAAGTAGACACCCTAGGGTATTTCAAATGCTGGTATTTTAACACTTTCCATGCACTAATTCAACCACCAGTCTTTATCAAATTTTTGGGTAGTCATTTTTTTGTGTTATTTTTCACACACATTGTACTTTAGACATGGATTCTCAGCTCCTGTTATGTGTTACTGCCAAAGAGAATATGTGTTCACCAACATCTCCTGAGTACAGTGATACCACCTATGCATAAGTTTATTGGCTTGTTTGGGGGTGCAATGCCAAATGTCCGACATGCGTTTGTGATTTTTTTTTCACATTTAACATATTTTCTTTGCCTATTGTGTTTTTGGGGTCTTTTAACATACCCCAATTTATTTGTTACCATGAATGTGTATATATTTGAAAAGTTGACACCTCAAGGTATTGTATATGGTGTGCTTTGATGCATTTGAAGCAACCGCTTTAGCCAAAAAAAATTGGAGAAAGTGTATGGTGGTAATTTTTCAATTTTCATTTTACACACACACATTGCTTTTTGACTATGATTTAGGAGAGACTGTTGTAAGTTATTACAAAAAAATACTTCAGGTTGTTTTCTGCTAGGCACCCTGAGTACACCTATGCCCCCCATGCATAGGTTTGCCAGGATTTTGGGAAGGTTATGTTACAATTTTATGACTTGGGATTTTAGTTATTAAAAGTGAGAGTATTTATTCTGATAGGCCTATCTTTAGTTTGGGGCCTATCGCATACCCCAATTTTATTTATTGCCATGAAAGTGTATATTTTTGAAATGTCGACACCCCAAGGTATTGTATATGGTGTGCTTTGATGCCTTTGAAGCAACCATTTTAGCCAAACAAATTGGAGAAAGTGTATGGTGGTAATTTTTCAATTTTCATTTTTACACACACACACTGCTTTTTGACTATGATTTAGGAGAGACTGTTGTAAGTTAGTGCAAAAAAAAACTTCTGGTTGTTTTCTGCAAGGCACCCTGATAACACCTATGTCCCCCCATGCATAGGTTTGACAGGGATTTTGGTTAAAAAAAAAAAAAAAAAAAAAACAGCAATTTTTTTTTTTTAAATTGACCATTGTATGGTACCGCTTGAAGCAGTCCCCAATGCAAAGTCCAGGCTGTCCAGGGCAATCAGGACAGTGATATACAGTGTCCCTTCTCTGCCCCCTCTTGGTACAGACTCTGCATTTTTTTTGTGGTCTCTGCTTTGCGGCAGTAGGGGGGATTTTAAAAATAAAATGAGTAGCCCCAACTCTGCTCTCTCCCATCACCGCCCGGGGAGCAGGTGCATCATGGTACAAAATCCCCGAAATTATCTGGAGCTGAAACTGTAAAAAAGTCTGTTTCATTCCGGGGTTTGCTTTTTTGAACAACAAAAAAGCGCTGTGTGTTGCAGTCTGCATTAGCTAAATTGCAACCTTTTTGTACCAGGCCCTTGTCTTCCGCATAATTAGGTAGGGCTGCAGCAGCTGATCTGCCAGATCAACCCCATCCATATGCCGGTTATAAGACTTGATGCACACTGGCTTCCTTATGATCTCAGCTCTGCCACGTACAGAGACCGCCACCGTCCTCTCTGTGTGGATGGTGGTAAGAAGGTATACATCCTTCTTGTCTCTGTACTTAAGTGCCAACAGCTCCTCTTGGCGCAGAGCTGAGGTCTCCCCCCTTCGTAGCCTGGTGCATACTATTTGTCCCTGGAAACCTGTGTGGTTCTTTTTAATTGTACCGCAAGCTACTGTATCAAAACAATACAGTAGCTTTAACAAAAGGACACTTGTATAAAAATTGTCTAAGTACAAGTGATACCCTTTGTTCATTAGGGGTAATATCAGGTCCCAGACAATCTTGCCAGTGGTTCCCATATGTTCTGGGCAACCTGGAGGGTCAAGGTGGCTATCCTTTCCCTCATACACCCGGAAGGCCTGAGTATACCCAGTCTCGCTCTCACAGAGCTTATACACCTTTACCCCATACCTGGAGCGCTTGGAAGGAATATACTGCTTGAATCCCAGCCTTCCCTTATACTTCATCAGGAATTCATCAACACATATATTCCTTCCAGGTGTATACACCTCTGCAAACCTGGCAGAAAAGTGGGTAATCAGGGGACAGGTTTTATACATGAAGTGCATGAAATGCAGAATCATTTCATACCTCTGCCTCGACATACTCTAGGAGAAAATGGGGGTAGAGCAGATGGGGCTACTGCTCCAGTAGGAGCGAACGGAGGGTTTCTTTATGATGCCCATCAGCATAGTCAATGCCCATAATTTTTTAAATTCTGGCACATTTATGGTGGCCCATTGCTGCTTTGCCAAATATGTTTCAGGCTTTGCAGCACGGTACTGATGGGCATATAAATTAGTTTGGGCGACAATGTTCCCCAATACATCATCGCCTAGAAACACCTCCATAAACTGTTGGGGGCTAAAACCTGCCACAGCTATATTTATGCCAGCATTTGCTGTGAAAGGTGGGATATCTGGCCTCTGGAGATGAGGCGTTACCCACTCTTCAGCGGCAATGGCAGCAACATGCCTCCTTCTGGCAGGGGGGCTGGCAGCCACAGATACATCACTATCAGTTGAGACTGCATCTAATGATGTATCTGAGCATATGGCAGGGTCAAAATTGGGGACTGAGTCAGACATAGAGACATCTGACTCTGACGCAAGAATAGCATACACCTCCTTAGCACTATATCTTTTCTGTGACATTTTTTTTATCTGTCACAGAAAAAATGTACTTTAAAAAATTGAAATTGAAATTAATTAACTAAATTGCTCTGAAAAGAGCCTTTGGGTTCTTAAAAAATTACAACAAAAAAATTAACCCCCTAAAAAAATGCACAGACAGCAAAAAGTACAGCTATGCTACTGCCAGTGATTTATAGGGATCACTGGCAAGCTAGGGGTTAAAGACTCTGGAAATTAAATTAGCTAAATGGCTCTGAAAAGAGCCTTTGGGTTTTTAAAAAATTACAACAACAAAAATTAACCCCTAAAAAAATGCACAGACAGCAAAAAAGTACAGCTATGCTAATGCCAGTGATTTATAGTGATCACTGACAAGATAGTGGTTAATGGCTCCGAAAAGAGCCTTTGTATTTTAAATTTTTTAACAAATCAAAGAAATAAATCTCTCTCTGCTAAATACAGGTCTCTCTCTCTCTCCAACAAAATCGCAAGTGAGGAAAGGGAGGGAGATCTACACTGATCAGAGTCAATATTTACAAATATTGACTTGATCAGACAAATGGGAGATTTTATTATAATTTTTTTTTTTGCGTGGGAAGGCTCAGATTGGGTGACCCTAGCTTGCCCTATGATGAGGCTAGGGACACCCCCAGAGGCCCCATGATGCACTGGGCATCGCCATTTTGGAAGCCTCGTGGGGGAGGGGGGGCTATATAGAGGCTTTTTATTTTATTGTCCGTTTTTTTTTTTTGTTTGTTTGTTTTATTTTGTTTAATTTTATATCCTAACTAAGTGCCTTGACCCACTGAGGCACTTAGCACACAAAGAGAGCATCGGAAGCATGTCTGATCGCTTCCGATGCTCTGCTATACTGCCGGGCTCCACGTGGAGCAAAACCGGAAGTGATCACTCAAGGGGGAGTGATCAATCCGGTCCCGGCACTCCAGAACAGTACCGCAGGATGCATCGACATCGAGGCATCCCTGCAATACTGTAAGAGTGTCTGGAAGCAATCTTGATCGCTTCCCGCACTCAGTTTAGCCGACGACGTGCAGGGTACGTCCTCAGGCGTTAACTGCCTTTTTTTTGCGGCCGTACCCTGCACGTCATTGGTCACTAAGGGGTTAAAACCCTTGGATGAATATTATCAGGACACACTGACTTTTTAACATTTATTTTTGATAATGCTAACAAAACATCATCCTCTGGAAAAAGATTAGTGTTAATCTTTCCGTAGCATCCCTTGATGTAGACATTCTATCTTCACAATCTTTTGTGAAAGCAGAATAGAAGTAATCATTGAGACAGTCTGGACATTGCTTATCTCCTTCTATTATTCTACCAACAACTGTTTTCAATTATTTAATATTTTATTTATATTGTTAGGTGTTAAGCAAACATTTGTGATATAAAGATATAGTCCTATCTGTCCTCTATAAAAAAATATATATGTGTGGGTGCACTTAACGTGAAAGAGGTCAATTTTGGTTGAACAAGCATATAGCTCAAATTCTAGCTTTTGTTAAAGTTAAGTACTTGTGCAAATGTTTCCCTCCCAAAATGGTTAAATTGGGGATCTCACATAAAACAATAAATACATCAATCTCCCTACCTCCCCTGGCTGATTAACGTATTGAAAGAGGGTCAAGAATTTTCAGCCAGGCAAATTCAATATTAAACCTCATAGAAAGTAGGCACTGTGGCTGGAACACATTCATTTAATTAGTTCTCTTTTAGTCATTTTAGAGTCCAATCACTGATCAATCAAGAACTATTGCAGTAAACTTTCAGCTATTGGCTGGTTTACCATCAGGCTGTTATTTGGTCACAATTCATCAGTTCTAGGTTTCTTGGCTGCTATTTGATCAGTGTCAAAAGGGGAGTTTTTATAGTTTCATGTCATCTTGAGTGAGATAGGAAGTACTATGTATACCCCAGCTGGTCACTCAAAACAGACTTTCCAGGATACACGTTTCAGCTGTGTCACTGGGATAAATGGGCTAATATCACTTTGTCTGCCTCAGTAAACATCACTCAAGGTTTCTGTGATCCACAGGTCTGCACTACAGAACCTGTTTACTGGAGTGGTACAGAAGATTGCTGGAAGTAAATTAGAAAGTCTCTTAAAACTGCATGCTCTGTCTTAATCATGTTTAATTTTAACTTTACTTTAAGCTTATTTAAGTTATCTGTATTTCATTTATTTTGTAATATTTAAAATTAAAAGACTTTACATATGATATGTGAGGAATATACTGTAGTGAGTTTTCATTTGGGTTTATTAGGAATAGCGTCGGGTGGGAGAGTGCAAAATGGTGTCATGCAATGTGTAATGGGTATTGGGTTCCTTTTGGGAATGACATGTCAGCAGTTAGGGCTATTGTGAGAATGTTTCTATGTTAAAGGACCAGTTCACTCAGGAGCTGCAATTGCTTAGCTGCAATAACATGCTTTTACAAAATAAAATCGATGCATAAACATGAAATTAGCAACAGAAAAACATATTTTTTTTACATTTTTAGTTTGCACCCTAGCTGTTGATTTCAACACTCCTGGAACTCCCAGATAAAAGGGCTGGGCAACAAGGATTCTTAGCACGTCCCTTGACCAATCAATTTTATTCTATGCAAATGATGTCATATACAGTACATGGTAATCAGGAATGCTGATACTATTAACACTGCTCCGGTTAGCAGTTATATACATAAGGCATATTTAGTCATCATGCTTTTGCTGAGGATTTGTAAATGAAGCAGTTTCAGATATTTATGTGAGCAATCAGAAAGAAAACACACACACAAACTCTCAGATGATCCCTGTTAGTAATGTAAATGAAACCTTTGGCATTGTATTGTATTGTTATGTATACATTCTATACCTACTGATTTATATTTAATGCAGTATGGATATGGCTTTGTTTTCTTGTTTCTATTTTACTGTGAGGAACTCATTTTGTTATGCTTTAGTCTCATGGTAAACTTCTATATTCCTATTACAATTGTAAATATCCAAAGATATGTATTGGATGTTATCTTTATTGTGCCTGCTTTCTAATTCCCAATAAAAATCTTAAAATAAATAATTGACCTGATCATGCAACTTAGGAGAGAGATGCAAAGCTGGCAGCCAAATCTGCCCTTTTTGTGATATGCATTCTCAGCAATGCCTTGTCATTTCCACCTGGTGGCTACACATCCACCTCCATACAGAGGCCTGGCTCTTGCCTTCGATGCAACCCCACCTGATAAGAGAAGAATGCGGCTGATCTTCATCTGCGTGTATTTTGGACATTCTTGGGGTTAAATCACTATATGGAGGCTCAAAACTTTCTGGTGCCTGATTTAGCAGACCATAGCATTGTATTTTAGATTTCAGACACCGCCCACAGGTTATCCCTCATAGCCGTCACGTAACGCATATAGCCTTCTGAGATGCATTCTGTGCTTCCTCACTTTGGAATGTAGATGTTACATACAGGTCAGTGTCAAGAGACTGTTTTGCGACTGCAATGTTTTTCACGTACACTCTTGACACTGACCTGTATGTCATAGCTACATTCCACAGCGATAAAGCACAGAATGCATCTCAGAAAGATATATGCTTTACGTTAGGGCTATGAGGGATAACGTGGGCTGTGTCTGAAATTCACAATACAATACTGAAGGTTTTATTCACATTACTAACAAGGATCATCTGAGGGTTTATGTGTGCTCTCCGTATCTACACTTTATATTACCTCATCAGAGGGCGGGTCACAACTGCAAAGCAACTGAGGGCTAAACAGGCTAAACGCACATATTAAATTGGCAATACAGGGTATAGACAAGCCTGTTGAGAATCGTTATATAAAAAATATATATCTTTATGAAGAAAAAATGTGTATTTATTCTTTCAGACTATGGGATAAAGGTTTATTGCACTGTAGGGAAACTAGCAGTACGGTTTTACCAAATTAGGGATATCTTTGCACCAATGGACTGGGAATAAAAAGCAGCTGTGGAAAAATTGAAGACCAGCCCTATTTTCCGTTAAGTCTGTAAAATGCACACGCTCTATTTTTTAAATTATTTGTTTTAGCTAATTCTCCTTCCCCCAATATTTTCCTCAGAATAAAATTATATTATTTAAAGTTTTAAAAAAAATGTCAAATTGTTGTTAAACAGGCATCCTAAAATCTGATTTCATCCATGACTCCCTCACCGTGTAAAAATGATAATCCATATTGTGATCTGGAGAAAACATTCAAAACAGTGTGTCACTGTCTCACAGTGTGATTTGATTTGACATTAGAAATGAAGAGGGATATTACAATGCTAAATGGTCTAGGAAATAAAATTTACAAGGAAATACTATGTGACCTTAATACATATAGCTAAAAGGAGAAAAGCGAGGTGATATAGCTGCATCACCCCCTGAAATTGTAGTTGCCCAGCCCCAGCTGCTGCAGCCCACTGAGTAAGACTAAAGGGGAATAAACATATAGACTGGTATTGTGGTGGTTTTCACTGATGTCTTTTAATGCCAGTGTCATTATGTCACCAGAATTTACCTTGAAAAGGACAGTTAACACTTTGTAATTACAAGACATTTCTGTTGTGTAGCTATAGAGTAACACAGTGATTTTCAACCTTTTTTTTGCCGTGGCACACTTTTTTACATTAAAAAAATCCTGTGGCACACCACCATCCCAAAATTTTACAAAATCACACACTGTAGCCAAATACAGGATATATATATACACTGTACTGTGCTGTCTTGCCATGCCTCCTACAAACTATACATGACATATTGACATTCATTCACAAACAATCATAATGATTGTCAGTCTTCCGTGGCACACCTGAGGATCTCTCATGGCACACTGGTTGAAAAACACTGGAGTAACATATCAACAAAGTCGCCAAACTCCACCCACCATTTGCATTATTTAGAGGAGCTTATCTGGGCGTTAGTCTGCAGACAGCAAGGCTATGCACTGTTGTAAAGATAGTATAAACTGAATTGTTAAAGCCAATAAGGGTCACATATAAAGTAGAGTTAGCCTTGAGAAGTCAGCAGGGTGCATTTCAAGGGCGAAAAAAAATAATAAAAATATATTGCTAAGTTGTTTTATGATGTATAACTATATAAAATGTGTTAAATGTCCCTTTAATCCTTAGTGTTTCATACTTGTACAGGGGAGATTAATCGGTTTTGTGATACTTGAGACTATAATCCAGATGCACCAATAAATCAAATTGACATCTACTAAATAGTTTAACCACATTAATGAACTATTATTGATAAATTAAAGTATCACTATTATTATTAAAGTATCACTGAATATGTTTCTTTTATAAGAGCAGTAAATGTTAAAATATTTAAGTGCATGGTTATTATGGGATTTTAATACTCAGTTTGTTATTTCAGAATAAATTTTATTAATTTGTAATAAAAAATAAGGTCCTCAAGGGTTTTATTCTTGTTTGATTGATATCTCTTTGAGTCTTAGCGTTCACATATTTTACCCAGAGTGGCTTACTTGAGTTAGCTATATAGGCGTTGTAGGTATTTTTAACCTGATTGGAGAGTTGTAATTCTCTTTGCTTGGCTTTTTTTTTTTTTTACGGGAAGCCAGCGCTACGGAATTTGGCGGCGCTATACAAATAAATGATAATAATAGATGAGCTTTAATTTCACCCCGTAACACCGCTTTAGCTGATTCCCAAAAGACTTCTGTTTTCTCTAGGTATGAGGAATTAAAGTTATAGTAGTCTCTCCATTTTTCCCATAACCAGTTTTGAAAGTTAGTGTTGTTAATTAGATATCTAGGGAAATGTATTTTGTTATTGTTAACTGAATGGAAGGATCGAACGTCAACCCCAATAAAATAATGGCGTGATTCGAAATCACAATATCTTTGATATCGGACTTTGGGTTTAGGCTGATAAGAGAATCTGAACTTAAAAACATATCTATCCTCGATAGTGACTGATGGCCTTTGGCGATACATGTATAGGATCTGAGATCCGGGTTTTGGGTGCACCATATAGCCACAAGTCTAAATGAGAGGAAAATGTCTGTAAAATTTGTACCTTCCTATCTTTCTTAATTGGTAGTTTTTTGTTTAATCTGTCGAAATTGGGCATTGTAACTTATTTGAAATCTCCTACAACTATTAAATTTTGCCCAATATATTTGTGGAGTTTGAGCGTCAAATCATTCCAAAAAACTCTGTCCACAGTATTGGGACCGTATATATTGCATAGGACTAGACGCATATTGTTAATTGTAATCTCAAGGATTTGATATTGTCCATTTAAATCAATATCACTGGCCTCGATTTTATAGGACAGATGTCGGTTTAAAAGAATTGCTACCCCTTTAGTTAAACTATTTCTGCTGGTTTTAAATGAATTTCTTGTAGAAAGGCAATATCCGGCTTATAACTACCTAATTGTTTGCTTATTGCCTTCCTTTTCATCAGGGAAGTTACGCCGCCCACCAAATCTATTCCCATTATAGCTGGCGATTAAAGTGCAAGAAAAGGGAGGGAGGGAGAGAGAAAAAAAAAACAAAGACAAAGTTTGAAAAGAATTCAAAAGGGCCCACAAATATTGTAGCTCCCTTGCACACCTAATCAAAAAACTTGGCAAGAGAAGTGTAGCATAACTAACTAGTCTACAGGTGTAGACTAGTTAGTTATGCTACACTTCTCTTATAAAGAGAGATGCATCTGCAGTATTATTTAAAGTATGAGAGTTCCCTTCCCTTGTCACAATCAGTTTTGCTGGATAAATCAGCTTGACAAAGAAGGGGGACATCTCTCTTCTCTTTGCTAGAGTTTCAGAAGAAAAATACTGAAACATCAAGATCTTATGCGTCCCTATCATAAAAAGATTCAGCTTCCTATAGTGTCTCAGGAAAAGAACCTTATCTTGGAAGTTTACAAATTTGAAAATAACTGGTCTAGGTTTCTTAACCTCCACATTCCCTCTAATTGTGCCTATTCTGTGGGCTCTTTCAATCTAGAAAGTAGGAGTTAATGATTGTATTTGCAATTGCTGTGGGAGAATAACAGAAACAAAGTGCATTACATCCTGAAATTCAGGCGTTTCAGGGAGACCAATGATTTTAAGATTGTTACGCCTGGAGAGATCCTCCAGATCCTAAATTCTAGCCTGCAGTGTAGCTAACATATTGCTGTGAGCTGTAATATTGGGTTCTTGAACATTGTTATTAACCTTATCTTCTAATTCGGAAACCCTTGTCTCGACTTCGACTAACCTAGAGGAAAATTGTCTAACTTCGTTAGTAAGACCAGACCGTTAATTTCTGTTTTAATTTCCTGTTTAACCAAGTCAAGTTGGGGTCTAATCATTTTTGCAATTTCAGTAGCTAATTCAGACATATAATAATTAGCAAGGCTAGGAGAGCCACGGTCATGGGATGCGTCAGAACAGGAGTCAGGATTTTTCATACCTTTCTTTTCCTTTTGTTTGGATGGCATAATTGGAGAGCAGTCCTTAGCTTGTGTGTGTGGGATATATCTTTTCATGGGCCCTACCCTAAAAGGACAAATAAAGTGTTATAAATACTGAACCAAAAAAAAAAAAAAACAGCAAAAAACTGAGACCATGTGACTATGTGGTAACAAACAAATAATCAATACGTGACGAGAACTCTTTACAAGGGGTTTCAAAGGAAAAAGTAGGAGATAAATCCCCCAAAATTTTATAGTGACTTAGTATATATAAACCTGAGGGCGAAAATCCAAGATTAGACCCACAATAGTTCTGAAACAATTACAAGCTAACTTATAAGTGCTAAGAAGCACAACCTAATTAGGTTGTGGACATGCGGGTAATTGTGAAACCTGTATAGAGATATACACTTGTGGAAAGAGAGAAAATAAGCAACAAATATAATTGTGAACAAAATATTACTTATTTTAGGGCCCTGTCGGGCAGAATCACCATTAAATACTTAAATCAAATACAAGCTGCCTAGGCCAGTTATCCTCCTAATGTAAAGGAAGATTAGTAACAAAAACAAGGGAAAGAGCCTCTGTAATACACTCTTAGTTGCAATTTGGGCTATAGTATTAATATGAAATAAACAGATTATATGTGCAGGCTAGAATGCACTTTCTACGGTTAAATATATAGTCAAAAAACCTGAAAATGATGGTAAATGTAACTATATTTGAGTTTATATTTTGGAAGTATTACTCAATTTAAGCACAGTGATGCTTTTGTTTTGTTTTTTTAAATAAACGTTTTTTTCTTACAAAATCTTAATTTATAAATGTGCTCCGTTACCTGCTCCCCGACTGCCTCCCTGTGAGAATTTCAGAAATCTCTATTTGATTGACCGGTGCATCATCCAATCGGGACTGCACCATACGCCCTATGTAAATCTGTTATTAGCACGCTTCCGTGCTCAGAGTTTTAAATGGCATCAGCAGAACTTCAAGTGCAGTTGAAGCCACGATCTCGCTGCTTCTTATAGTAAACAGTGAACTTCCCTGTCAGTAGCCATTCACTGTTTACAGCAGCACAGAAGACAGTGCTAAAGAATCACCCCATGGGCCACCACGCCCCTCCCCAAACATGCTTATAATCCAAGTATCTGCAAACAAAAGTGCTTTTACTTAAAAAATTATTACTGTGCCTTTTTCACCACTGCTGTAAATAGTGACAGGGAAGTTCACTGTTTACTATAAGCAGCAGCGAGATTGTGGCTGCAACTGCACTTGCACAGTTGAAGTTCTGCTGATGCCATTTAAAACTCTGAGCACGGGAGCGTGCTGATAACAGATTTACATAGGGCGTATGTTGCAGTCCCGATTGGATGATGCACCTGTCAATCAAATAGAGATTTCTGAAATTCTCACAGGGAGAATTTATAAATGAAGATTTTGTAAGAAAAAACGTTTATTTAAAAAAAAACAAAAGCATCACTGTGCTTATATTGAGTAATACTGCCAAAATATAAACTCAAATATAGTTACATTTACCATCACTTTAGCTGGTCTTACAAGAGCAGATAGTTCGTGTTATATGCAAAGAACAGCTGCCAATTCCATGTTAGAGAATAGAGTATGCAGATTAGCGGTTAAAAGTTTTACCAAAGTTATTCATGGATGTTAAAAAATGCCATGGACTGGTTCTCTCCTTAATGACAGCAAATAGGCAGTATGTATGTTAGGGAGACAAACAGAAAGAAGTAGCCAAACCGGCTAAAAGTACCTTCCTCCCTTACAGGCGAATATGGTCCATCCAATGTCCAAGGGAGCTGCAGAGTTTATCCGTCTCCCTAACAGAACTAATACCGGCTTCTTGTAATCCCAATGGGACCAAACACATTTTCCTGCTTGCCTGTGGAGTCGGCTGTAGATCGCCAACCAAGTAACAATCCGTGATTCTGTCTTTGTCTCCTCGGATAACTGGGCTGACCTTCCTGTTGTGGGATACATGTTTTTCTTACTCCCTTTTCTACCACCTCTATGTATTTTCTTCCTTTTTCTTTCACTTTCACCCTCCCCCTGACTGTACTGCCCTCGTTTTTGAGACACTGATACTTGATTCTTTACTGCTTCCCGTTGTTTGAAGCACAAATGAGGAATAAGCCTCTTCCTCCAACCTCTCCTCACCCATGCTATCAAAATCAGAGGAGTCATTGTCATTACATTTAACTTTTTGTGTTTTCCTTTCCCTGTGTCTTTTTGTTATTGTATTTCCTTTTCCCCCTGTATGAGACCATTTATACACACACTCATTTTCAGAATCTTGCTTGTCCCTTGAGATTTTAATTTTCTTGAATTGCCACATATTCTCTTTAAATTCAGAAATAACCTTCCTTATCTTGTCATCATACTTATTAAATTCTTCATTGGCAGATAATTGACGAATATATTCCTGTATATTTATAATCTCTTGGTTTAAACCAATTTGTGTTGCTTTTTATACTCAATAAGTAGATCAATTAATGCCAATGAACAATTAGTTAATACTTCATTTGATTTAGATATAAATGTTGAATCAGTAATTTCAAAAAATGGAAACTTTTTAATTTGTTAACCTCTTGGTATACGAAGAACCTTCCTGTAAATCAAATGTTTTAATATCCAATTCCAAACAGGTATGACATTTAAGTAACTTTTCCATTTTAAAGAACAGGGTGTCCAAGTTCTCATTAGCCTCTCTTTCCATTGCATCTTCATCAAAATCGTCACAATCCTCATAGGTTTTTTTCAAATGGTTGAAACACAAAACTTTGAGCAGCCATGTTGCTACTTTATAACATATGAATGTCTTTTAAACACAATATTCACTCGTTATATCAACTTTAATCGGCAGTTCCCAGAAGCAGAGCAATATATACTGTGAAGTGTTATATAATTTGATAGATATATGTTAGCTCAGGTATGGTCAGTCAGTTGTTTTGTTAGATCTAACATAATTGCAGATAAATTATGTATTTCATTGGGGAGGTGCCAGCTCCCCATCCACACTTCAAATTTCAGACAATATATCTTTTGATAGATCTGGTTAGATCAAGTGATTATTATGTTAAATCAAGCATGCAAAAGCACATATTAATAATATTATGGTAGCCTCAATATGTACTCAATAGGGGGTACCAGTGCCCCATAACAAAAAAAATGTTCAAAACGTTATATAATTTGATAGATATTTGTTAGATTATGTTTTATTAGTCAGTTGCTTTGTTAGATCTAACATAATTACAGAGATAGTTTGTATTAAATTAGCCTCAACACAAACATTTCAGACAAAAAATTGTTCAGGCTAAAAGACCTTTGAACTTGCAAAAGCTGGTATTAATACTCATATTTTGTGATGCTCTATGTATTCATGATGTTTGTTAGGTCTAACATCATTATGGATATATTAAGTATTTAATGAGGAGGGGGGAAGACACTTCATATAATAATTTGAGACAAAAAAATCATTTAGACTAAAAATCCTTTGTTAGATCAGGTTAGACTAAGTGCTTATTACCTTAGATCTAACACGCAAACGGTGACATCAGTAGTCATATAGGGCTAAATTAAAGGGGAGAACTAAATTATCATGCTCCCACAAACGGGCAAATTTGCCCGTTTGCCGGAGCACGATAGTTATCCAGCCATTACAAGTGGCTGGTTATTGCTACCGTGAGCTTGCGGTAGCAATAAGCATCCCGAAATTAACCAGGGATTATTAAATCTCTGGTTAATTTTCTAAAAGTGGCCCAAATGCCCTCAAATTGCAATATGAATGCCAAATATGACCACAGCCAGCAGCATTTGACTCTTTTTAAAAAAAAAATCTTTGTCAGTTGCACTTTCACAAGTGGTCATGGTTGGCATTCGTTTTGCAATAAAACAAACAAACAAATGCACATGTCTAGTAGCTATTAGCTAGACCATGTATGGTCAGTCAGGTGTTTAATTAGATGTAACATAATTACTATATTTAAGCTTTGTCATAAGGAATGTTAGACAATTTAGTTTGAATATGAAAATGTATGCTTTTTATTTGTATTGGGGGTATGTGGGATTGTGGGTTGCAAAAGGCCTTTATTTGTGTGCAATTTTGTAAGTTTGCTTTCTATTGTGACAGTGTGTGTATGTCCATTTGTTGCATTTGCTTATTAGGAGCTACCAATCCATTTTAGTGGTTGTTTTTCAAGGTTGATAAAGAGTAGAAGAGTTTTATTTATTTATTTTTTGCAGGGAGATAGAAGTTCTTGTATAATAACAGTATATAAAACAAATATTTGTATGGACAAAAAATAAAGTACAACACATATTGTAAAAAAATAATACATTTATTTCACCTTTTTTTATTTTATATTTAAGGTTCTCATACCTACTAAAAGGTAGCGCACACGTTCAAGTTATCTTTTAGCCAATATTATAGCAGAAACAGAAAAATCGGAGCCTGTTCCACAAAGCTAAACAATAACAAGAAAAGTCTCATGAATGCTAGTCACTATTATATAACCAGATTGACTACACTTTAACATTCATAACTACTTCTGATAATTGTTGGGGTTAACTGTTTTTTCAGAGGAGGTCATATCATTATATTCCTTCCAAACATTGTTTTTTTCTTCTTCAAATAGACACGTAATGGCATCCTTGAACATGCATTATAACAGCTCCTAGAACATAAAGCGTATCAGACACTGTTAATTCACTTGGAAATTCTGAGAGATATATGCTTTGCTGAAGGGGAACCAACACGTGGCTCAATTATAAGATGTGGGCCCGGTCTAGTGATAATTATTTGCTGCAGTTGGGTAAACATGGTCTATATTTGATCTTAGATGAACTTTGCAATGTATACTCAAAGCCATGTTTCAGGTAATTTGTTTATTGGCCAAAAGATACTGCATCTTTCTTGGTTATTTTTACATGCTGCATTTTCACACATTAATGTTTCAACTGCACTTGGAATATTTTTTTAAAAAAAGTTGAATAGTGTTGCCAATATAATCTTCTGCATTTAAGCTAAAAATTAAACAAAATTTATGAAGTTTTTGTACAATTTGTAATTAATATAGAGGACACACTCTGAAGCAGAGCATCAAATGGGTAAGTGTTATTTACTTTATATATGACATTATTTATTTTGATGGGGTTCAAGACTTCTCCATTCCTTAGGACACATAATGACATTCTCAAGAAAGGGTTGTCAATTATTATTATTTGGATATTGAGCTAAATATGTCTGTCTTTTTTTAATGATTTTTTAAACTGAGCAACAGATTCCTTGGACTTAAGAAACAATGAATTGAATTCATTTTCTGATTCTGAATTATTTTCTGTTTCATAAATATTTTTGTTTTTTCCCCTTCAACACTCTGCATAAGCTCCAGCACATTCTCTTCTTTGTGCTTGGTATCTGAAGTATTTTTTTCTTACATGTTCTTCCACAGTTTGACGGGTAACCTTCAATCTCTGTGACTGTGGACATACCTCTTTTTCTTCTTCTGAAATAATCAATTTTTCCTCTTGCCAAGATTTGTTTGGTCATACTTATTAAAGACATCTTCCTTTTGTTTAGTTTTTGAGCAGTTTGTTGTAGGAATAAGTACAGCAGCTATTTTAGAGCTTCCGGAAAGAGCTGTTAAATGACATGCAACAAACCTGTCAACTCGAATTGGTTTCTGATTGTGCTGAAGAATAGCATTTTGCAGGAGGTCAAAATCACCTTCAACTGAGCCAGATGAAGATGTTTTATTAGGAGATTGAAATACTGGTTGCATTACAGGTGTCCAGATTGGGAAATATTTCATGAAATGCACTAGTTTCTGATAGTTTACACAGTAATAAGGGTTTGGATTGTCACCTTGTTCTCTGCTTATTTCTTCTACTTCCTTAACAATGTCATTTAGCCATTCTGACAGTGACTAAAGATAATTTATTTCCTCTTCATCTGTGAATTAGAATTGTCAACATATGCATCAATAATTTCTTAATCCCCAGTCTCAATGCACCAACAAAGGTATAACTTTGATTTTTCACATTTTGAGGTTTTATCTTCAGCCACTTTATCTGTTGTCTTACATTTGGCAAAGGTAAGGGTACTGAGAACAAGGTGTTTTAGAATAGCATTTGGGTTTTTCAGAATGTATGCCAGTTAGGATTGATATTGACTTCCTGGGATAGATATAATGGCTGCAGTCATTCAGGGCTCTGCATAATGCACCAAGTAAGGCTAAAGAAAAGTCAGACACATCCTTTAGGAAAATTCTGTACATATTTTAGCCATTTCTCTAGTCAAAAAGTTATAGTTGGGGTATCCTGAGTTTCACTCAACATTTGAGAAACACTTCCCAGAGTTGATCACAATCTCATATGAAAAAGTATGAGCAGACAATCCATTTGCCCGTTTTAGTACCAAACTTCCCGTGGCATCTACTTCAATTTTGGGGAAAGAGTATTTTGAACAATACCTTTTGTAAATGTATATTTGTTCTTTTGACCAATAATGCAAAAAAATCAATTATCATAAGAGAGAGTATGAATATCACCTATATATTTTGGAGTACTTTTCATTTCTGCAAGTGACACAATGGGATCATTTAACTTTGGTGTACCAAACATTCTGTGCATGGCTTCCTATCTTGCATCTCTACAAATCCTTAAAGATGGTATGTTGGGTGACTCTCTTTCACCAAATGTAATTTCCTTATTAAATTTTTCTTGTCTCCAGTTGCATGGTAGCGTTTTTAACATTTCTTCACCCATTTTCCTTCTGTTCTCACCTCTCAGATGACTTTTCTTTAAATGTAGTATAAGTCTTGTGTTAGGAGCTCTAATATGAAGGATTAGATGATTTCCAAGATCAGGCTCCTCTGCAGAAACATTTACCACTGCTTTGCACTCTTTACACTGCAGTTATGAAATTTCTAGTTTAATTATCACTAATACAAACTTTGTTTCTATCAAAGGAGAATGCACAAGGAATTCCATGCTGTTTATAAAGAACTTATGTGACTGTAGTACTCCACACATTCTTTTTCAGCAACCGGTATCTCTTCTTGCAATTACCCTCATTATATATAACTGTATTAGGTTCAGTTTCTAAATATTCTTCATAAGGTATTGATACCTGCCATAAGAGCGTTGGTTCATTTATTTGTAAATTGTCTGAAGAGTCTTCATCTGTAATGCTCGAGTCAGACGAGAACTCTTGCATTGTATCTGTTGCTTGAGGTGTTGCTGAACTCCAGGTGCAGGAATGTCTGCAGACCATGCCTATTTTGATATATACAATAATGGATCTGTTTTGGCTTATATCTAAACCATTCAGATTATTCTGTCTCAGAGGCTTTCTTTTGGAAGCAGGAGTGAGAACATACATCCCTCCAAACTGGATCAGAAGCTGACTTTAACTCTCTCTCAGCATTGAAATTATCTGGATAAGATTTCAAGGCTTCTTTTAATACCTGATTATCAATAGCCAGTTTTCGTGACATTTAAAATTGGACAACAAATGTTTTCAGTAGTGGTACAAAAAAACCATAAAAATATAGTCACCTAGATTACAAGCTGTGCGCTAAACCCGGTGCGTAAATAACACAAAAAATTTAGCAGTACTGCACTTTCCATAGCACTGCCATTACAAGTTACAAAAAAACCTTCTAGATTTGTGCGTTATGGTGCGTTTAAACTCCATAAACACCTGCGATTGCTAAATGGCGATCGCTATAACGCAATCCCCATTGATGTCTATGGAGACAAGAAAGTTATGTATAAACCTAACACAAACCCCTAGTCTAAATACCCCTAATCCGCCGCCCCCCCCAATATCGCCAACACTAAACAAATATATTAACCCCTTATCTGCCGTCCCCCGCATCACCAACACTAAATAAAGATGTTAACCCCTAATCCGCCGCCCCACACATCGCTACCACCTAAATAAAGCTAATAACCCCTAATCCACCACCTCTGCATCGTAAGTACTCAACTAAACCTATTAACCCCTAAACCTCCAAGCACCCACATCACAAATAGTCAAATAAACCTATTAACCCCTAAACCACAAAACACCCACATCGCGACAAACTAAATTAAACTATTAACCCCTAAACCTAATAACCGCTAACTTTAAACTAATGTTACAATATAACAATCTGTGAAATAAATAAAAAACTAAGATTAAATTATAAATAATGCTAACATTACAAAAAAAATTATCAAAAATAAAAAAATGAAACCTAATATTATGCCACCCCAAAATAAAAATAAAAAACTAATCTAACAGTAAACTACCAATAGCCCTTAAAAGGGCCTTTTGCAGGGCATTGCCCTGAAGAAATAAGCTCTTTTACATAAAAAAAATACAAATTCCCCCCCTAACATTAAAACAAAACCCTCCCACCCAACCCCCCCCATAATAAAAAAGACCTAACTCAAAAAACAACTAATCTACCCATTGCCCTTAAAAGGGCAATCAGCTCTTTTGCTACCCATTAAAAAATAAAACTAATGTAAAAAAAAAACAACTAATTCTAAGCCCAAAAAAATGTACTCGCTATACCTGAAGTCCAGACATCCATCTTCTTCCCGGTGGAGCTGAAACAGCGGCCGCGCAGACGTCTGATGTGGAGGGTCCTCTTCATGCGATCGTGTAACCCCCGAAATAGATACTTACAGTTCCTGAAGTCCGGCGGTTAAGGTCTTCTTCCAGACGGCTCCATCTTCATAAACAGGCTTATATAAAACAATACCAATCATACAATATTAACCAAACCATAAAAACATTGTACAGAATTAGTTACAAAGATATTTTTTAGCTATAACAGTGATCCAGATAACCACATAGTCATAGTCTAATAGTCTTCTTTATCCTACTCCAGACCGCCAGTCTAAGTAGTGCTCCACGGCCTCAAAAACAGTCATAGTCCCCATGTTCACCAGCCACACATACCAGCTAGTGAGAGCACTATATAGCAACATCAACTCAGCATTAGTCGCCAGTGGACCAGCATTGCCAGTTCTGAACAGCCCACCACACTCCAGATGCAGCTTGCTATTACCCCAAGGGCACCTTCCCAGGGCCCGATCCGCAGCATCTACCGGGTTGATGAAGGTCTGGATTGTACAACACCGAACTTGCGATCTGGGCAGTTCCCCATTGTCGCCAGATCGAGGCCTCCTGTGTAGATCTGTGTCGACACACTGGGTCAATGCCCCCGGAGTTCCACGTGGCTGTGGTTGTAATGGGTATGTTTCAAATGTAGGTCTCGAGACCTCAACCGGGTCGCATATACTACCCGCAGTGGGCTCTCCACATGGCAATCCGGTTACTGCCCGGGACCCTCTATAATCAGAGCTCTTCGCCTCATTGAATGTGTCTCGTAGGAGGCTCCGTTTCTGAGAATATTGCTGAGCGTCGGCAATCAATACGCTGTTGCATGTAGATTTCAATGCCATAAGTAGATCCTTCTCGAGCTGCCTATAATGGCTGCTTACGAGTTGCATGATACTCTCCTCCCATCTACAGACTGCATCCATTCTGTCTTCAATATATATTACTAGTATTTCGACAATATGCCCAAGCTGTGCTGGTAGAAATGACAGCTGCGTTATCCATCACATGCCTCAAGGTCATTCAGAATGACTTTGGTTCCTGCGGTTATCGTATCAAAAGTTCCAAACTACATCAAATCAGTTAGGAAGGAAAGCTTCTTTCTAGGGTCTGAGTTACAGGTCACAAATGTCATGCTTATTCAAGAATTAACCCCCTAAATCGTTTATTTGGCAAGAGCTCATGAGGTGTGCGTCTTGTCGGTTCAATGGCTAGCTCCGCCCCCTAGACGGCTCCATCTTCATCCAGCGTGGGGACATCTATCGGAGGTGGCGGCTCCGCACAATATTTTATTTATGACAAAATTGAAGATCTTCAACATTTTTGCCATATATATATATATATATATATATATATATATATATATATATATATATATAAAAATAAAAACTTGCATTAAAACCATAATGTAACCAACAAGGCAATACCTTTTAGTATAATTTCTCCAGCAACGCCAATGGAAAACGTCCACACCATAAAAGATTCATGCAGCCGCATGGCCCATTTCATGAAACAAAATATCTAAAAATTAGTCGTAAAAATGATTAAGAAGACAGAAGTGCTGTAATATTATTTTGTATATGTGTGTATATATATATATCTCATATATATATATATATATATATATATATATATATAAACACAGACACACAGGTCCTGTGAGAAGCCGCGCTAAGTCCCTGTTCAGGAGGGGGCGGGATCATGGATGTATGGACATGCCTGACCAGTTGGTGGTCATGCCTGGTTCATTTATGGTCGTGGCTGGGTGGTCTATGGGCGGGAGCGAAAAAAGAAATTCTACAAACATATGTATTGTCATTAGCATGTGCCTGGTCTGTAATGAAAGGGGTTTTTATGACAGCCATATATCTCTATGTATTTTTTTCATCAGTCAACAAAAGACAATAACCCACAGTTGTTCTCAGTCTTTTGTTCCACTTTAAGTCCATCTCTTGGGTAAGCTGTAGGGAAGGAGATGATAGTTATTTGGGCAGTCTTTCTGTGGAAAATGTGTAAATGAGCTATACAATGATCTATTTATACACCATCATCAGAAGATAGTAATTGTTATGATATTTAAATACCTAAACGACTCTACTAAAGGAACTTACTCAATTTTCAGAACGGTGGATGTGCTAAATAAACCTACTTTTTAATAGCTGTGGCAATGAAAATAAATACAATATTATTCAGCATTTTCTGCTAGTTTCCATATAAATGGCTTTTTTATTAATTCAAGTCAATTGAAACAATTTAAATGGTTTGGTTGCTAATTTTTCATAAGCATTATCAAATAATTTTCACTATGTTGGGATTATGTGAATGAACGTTCTATAGTTTAAATATATAATCATATGTTCAAGACCTAATGGTTTGTAATCCCTATTATTACTATTCAGAGGGATATGAGATCCCACATTCTAAAGAGAATGTTCTCCCCTTTCAAAAAGGTACTTTGTATGTGTGATGTATGATGTCTTTAGAGGATAGGGACTGTTTTTTTTACCACTGGTGGGGTAACATGGATTTGGCACATACCTGCTGCTCAAAAAATGGTATTGTAGGGGTTTTCTGTGAGCTCCTTTTTTATTTCATTGAAATTCTTCACATAATATGACTCTGTTATCTTATTGGTCATGTGAAAATACGTTTTACTAGAGCTTTAATATATAACGCCCTAATATTAGCCTTAGTGTATCTACATATTATTTTTGTCTGTACTGTTTCCAGTGAATAGTATATACTTGTTTGTTTTTTAGCAAGGTAACCTGCAATGTCAACAACTGTTTTCTGCTGGAGCTCTCTGACCCAAAGATCACGTACCTTTTGTCTGCACGTTGTTTTTTTGGACGCATTACTAGGTCCAGGTTGAGCTCTGCGCTTCCTCATAGAGCTCAGCATTTCTGCTTGTTCTGTAACCAAAATAAACTATAAATATTTAACATTTTGATAGCAGGATCCATCTATAACAGTGATGGTGAACCTTGGCACTCCAGATGTTTCAGAATTACATTTCCAATGATGCTCTACTGGACTTCAGCGTGCCTAAGCATCATGGGAAATGTAGTTCTGAAACATCTGGAGTGCCAAGGTTCACTATCACTGATCTGTAATATCATCATATTTTTGTAAACTCAATATAAACTGCATGGTCTGTCTGAATCATGTCAATCATTTAATTTTTAATTTTAAGCTTATTTAATTTATTTCATAAAATCTAAATATAAATCACTTTACATACAGATGATTTAAAAGGTGGGGAATATACTGTAGTGAGTTTTCGTTTGGGTTAAGTAGGGATAGTGGCTGGTGGGAGAGTACAAAATGGTGTCATGCAATGTGTAGTGGGTATTGGGTTCCTTCTGTGATGCTATTTGTGATGGACATTTCAGCAGTTAGAGCTATTGTGAGAATTTTTCTATGTTAATGAGATAAAGGTTTATTGTAGGGAAACTAGCAGTACGGTTTTATGAAAATGGGGACATCTTTGTTGGCCGGACTGGGAATAAAAAGCATCTGTGGCAAAATTGAAGACCTGCCCTTTTTTGCTTTAAGTCTGTAAAATGCACATGCTCCATTTTTCCTCTTTTTTTTTTTTAGCAAATCACTGGGATACTCCTTCCCCCAATATTTTTTTCATAATTAAATTATATTAGTTTGTAAGTT
This sequence comes from Bombina bombina, assembly GCF_027579735.1. Taxonomy (NCBI): domain Eukaryota; kingdom Metazoa; phylum Chordata; class Amphibia; order Anura; family Bombinatoridae; genus Bombina; species Bombina bombina. Next base: position 347,732,929 of record NC_069505.1, on the reverse strand, counting down.
TAAAACAAATGTCACCCTAGAACCTGATTTCATCCATGTTCCCTCACAGTGTATAAATGATAATGCATAGGGGAAGGTTTATTAAATATCGTGTAGACATGATCCGCTGAAGCATACGCTGTCGGCATTTATCATTGCACAAGCATCCGATCGGGATGATTGCAGTCCGCCACCGCTGCGTCTTAACTTATGTTTCCGGGGAGCTAGATGGCTCTCGCGGAATCAGCAGCATACGCTGCTTGTTAAATAGAAAACACTCAAAACAGTGTATCTCAGTGTGATTTGACTAGACTTTAGAAGTGAAAGGAGTGCTATTACAATGCTAAATGGTCTAAGAAATACAATTTACAAGGAAATAATATGTGACCTTAATACACAGCTAAAAGGAGAAAAGAGAGGTGATATAGCTGCATCATCTAACTAGCAGCACAACCCCCTGCAGCCCACCGGTAGGCCAATCCAGCCTTTTATCTTTGAGTGAGACTGGAGGGGAATAAAAATATATGCTGGTAATTTGGTGATTTCCACTGGTGTCTTTTAATGCCAGTGTCATTATGTCACCAGAATTTACCTTGAAAATGACAGTAAACACTTTGTAATTACAAGACATTTCTGTTGTGTAGCTATAGAGCAACATATCAGCCAAGTCTTTAGATTTCAGACAACACGGCTATTTACTGTTGTAAAGATAGTATAAACTGGATTGTTTTGCAGTTGTTAACAGTTAAAGCCAATTATGCTCATATATGTTGTAGAGTTAGCCTTGAGAAGTCAGCAGGGTGCATTTCAAGGGCGAAATAAATGATGAAAATATTTTGCATGTTTCATGATCTATAACTATATAAAATGTGTTTACTGTCCATTTAACTCCTTAGAGCTTCATACTTGTACAGGGGAGATTAATAGGTTTTGTGATATTTATCTGAGCAATTTGTTTGTGATAATACAACACACCAAATAATCCTTGCAGTCGGTAAAGGATGACCTTAAATCCGGGAATGATGAGTAAAAGCAATACTTTATTCCAAAGTATAAAATCATCAGTGGGGTAACTTCCTCAATGACTTGTGAACTAAACAGCCAGTATGCTAACTTATAAAGCAACATGTCACACCTTCTTCTTTTAACCCCATATATGCATATGTATTACAAACCGGTGTAAATATCAATCATGTAGTTCAATTTTTCTATAAGAGCAGAAAAGCACAATTTAAACTTCAGTTCTTGTTAATAAACAAATGAATCATTAATTCATATACATCTGCATCCTAACTAAATATTTATAATTAAATTTCAATCTCTATAAGATTGTGCAGGGAATTCTTATTTTGAGAAAATCCTTATTAGAGAATATAATTAGAACTGTTGATGAAGATAAAATGTGTTGAAAAGTGCAATTATCAAAGGTACATGTCAAAAAAATTACTTCATTTAATTAAATCATGCATGTTAGTTAGAATTCATCTACAAATTACTCAAATCAATCTACAAATAGCTTTACATCCCACTCAGAATTAAGTCCTGCTGGTTTGTTAGTTCCTTATTGGAAAATCCAATACACCTCTTGCTGCTTTAACAACTTTATTCTGTCCCCTCCTCTGGGATGTCTTTTTTGTATGTTGAATGCCCTCTACTGACAATAGGGAACTGTTAGATTCATGATATTTGCGAAAATGTAATGCTATCAGCATAATGGATTCCGGGTCTTCAATTGCCCACATATGTTCCAAGAAACGATCTTTCAAAGATTAAGTCATGTGACCCACATACTTTTTGCCACAGCTTTTACATGTTAGCAAATATATCACATAGTTTGTATTACAATGTATGTATTGTCTAATTTTATACACTCTTTGTTCATTATGTGATTTTAATTCATCTCCTAGAACATATGTGCATTTTTAACATCTCTTACTGCCACACTTATAATAGCCAGATTTCTTTGTCAACCAATAAGGTATAAACCATCTATTCCGTCCTCCTTACTGTCTAAACCTTATCTATAAATAAATAAGACAACACACAATTGTTTGGGAGAAAGAACCGGTCACGGTTCACGTTTATTAAATAAACGCTTTAACTAGTGCCTAAGCGTTATTCTAATTACCCTTAGGCACTTAATCAACCTAACCACGAAACTTGGCAAGAAGTTCGTACTCATCATAAACGTTGACAGCATCTCACCCTAACCTAGCCCCTACTAGCAGATGGTCAAGGCCCCTTCCGAAACCTGCAGCGTGACACCCGGCTGTCACGCCCCATGGCACGCAGAGAGAGCTGTGATGTTGAGAGATCTTCGGTCCAATCGCGAGGGAAAGGACCCCCAGGCCGGCGCCTGGCGGACATAACCCCTCCCTTTTTCAGGACCGTCACTCTTCTCTCTTTGTGCCTGCTCCCCAGGGCATTGACCACCCGCCTGCTGAGGCATATCCAACCAACCCAGTAAGGCGACCCCTGTCAGCCGAATCGTGCAACCCAACTGCCAGGGGTGGATGGCTACATTAAAGACTCGGTCTTACTGAGGGCTAGCTCAATTAAACCTACCCCAGCCGAGCCAACTCACCGTACTCAGCCGCATCGTTGCCGCCATTCACTTCTTCCAGGGGACAGGTGGGCGGGAAAACCTTCTCCTTGAAGTCTGGAAACCGAAAGAGGCTGAACTCACTGCTGCAGGACCCTATAAAGGTAAGCACAAACACCTCCTCCCCACTTGCAACATTGTAGCAAACACAATTTAGCATTTCTCCAGACTTCAAGTTGGTAATCCCTTAATGTGGTTACAGGCCCACTAGAGGGCCCTCCACTGTCATAAGGTATAAACCATCTATTCCGTCCTCCTTACTGTCTAAACCTTATCTATAAATAAATAAGACAACACACAATTGTTTGGGAGAAAGAACCGGTCATGGTTCACGTTTATTAAATAAACGCTTTAACTAGTGCCTAAGCGTTATTCTAATTACCCTTAGGCACTTAATCAACCTAACCACGAAACTTGGCAAGAAGTTCGTACTCATCATAAACGTTGGCGGCATCTCACCCTAACCTAGCCCCTACTAGCAGATGGTCAAGGCCCCTTCCTATACCTGCAGTGTGACACCCGGCTGTCACGCCCCATGGCACGCAGAGAGAGCTGTGATGTTGAGAGATCTTCGGTCCAATCGCAAGGGAGAGGACCCCCAGGCCGGCGCATGGCGGGCATAACCCCTCCCTTTTTCAGGACCGTCACTCTTCTCTCTTTGTGCCCGCTCCCCAGTGCAGCGACCTCTTGCCACCACCTAAACCAGAACCTATTAACCAAATAAACAACATAACCATAACAATGAACAGATTAGAATAAATATTATCAAACACAAACTTTGTTAAATAACCCTCAACAAGGCTCCCCTGACGTCCTTTAGGAACATATCCAGCCCAACATCCGTAAGGTGGACTCCGTCAGGCCTAAATAGGTCCTTTTTGTCAGCCGTGATATTTTCGTGCCTTATCACGAATCCCCCCAGGCCCGTGACCGTCCTTCACATCTCCCTGTTGACCTTTTTGCGCACATTATATGCAGCCCTCTGTGTGACAATGTGCCGCCAATGCAGTCGAGCAACTACATTTGACCACCCCAAAGTCACATCCTTCAACCAAGTGTGCACCCAATGCACGTCTGCTGCCATTCTTTTGATTAGGTCCAATGCGGGCAGAGCCCCCAAATCATTTCCGCCAAGGTGCAGCACTAAACTATTAGGCCTTCCCCACCTTCTGTGCGCCTCCTGCAAGAGCGCTGGCAAATCAGCCCACAACAGTCCCCTGCGCCCTAACCACCGGAAGCTTGCCTTGGACGTTGGGAATCCAAGTTGCTGTCCTTCCGGCAACCGCAACGCCCTGAGGTGAGCCCAGTGGATGTATGAATGCCCTACAATCCACACACGAACCGGAGGTACATTCACATTAACAATAGCTGGTAAAACAGAGTACACCATCATGAAGTATCAACCCCTCACTACATGATCAGTTTAAAGATAACGACCCCCCCCCCCTGGCAACAATTCCCCATACCAACGTATGCATCCTAACATTGCCCCTTAGGTGGTCTAATATATGTTTTATACTGGGTTGACTTCCATCTACCCAATCGCTTAATCTCTGCTGTCGGCATACCTTTCTGCGCTGCGCTCGTCGCTGCGCCTCTCCTGAATGAATGCGGAGCAATCTTGCTCGGATCCAACCCCGCCTGCTTTGCCGTTTTAGTAAGCACCCTGCGGAATTGGAAAGCCGACAAAACCGAACCATCCTCATGTATAAGGAACAGTTTACCCCCAGACGGCCTTATTTTAAGGTACTGTTCCACATAACGCACCGGACAACAAGCCTCACATTCCTGCCTCTCGAGGGGCAACCATGCCCCTACTCCCTCCTGGTCCGTCTTGGACCTGGGCACAAACAAAAGGAGACAACCATCCGTCACTCAGACATGCTCCAACTGCACTCCTCCAGAGCCATTCGTCTTAGCCGACGCAACTAGCTCACCCACCCGGAGCGCTCCTGCGAACGCCACCGCGAAGGCTGTCCTAAAGAGAAGCTGCTAATATTCGGACTTGCACACCGATGCCACATCTACTGCTAGCGACCGCAGTCTCTCCTGCGTAATAGGCTCCCTCCGATCTTTCGGACGGGGGGCCAGCCTACCCCACCCCCCGCACCAGGAAGGTTCCGGAGTGGTCCACGAAACCCAACGCTTTATTAAAGAAGGCTAAAGCCGATAGCCGTCCGCCTGCACCGGCCCTACTGACCCCTTCACGCTGCAGCTGCGCCAACCAATCTAACACCTGCACCCTTGTAGCCCTTTGTACCTGCACACCCCTGTGTTGACAGAAAGCCTCCCAGCTGTTCCAGCGACTCCTGTACGCTGACCATGTCCTCAGCGCCAAAGATGCCTTAACCAGGGGTAGGATGCTCACCCAATCTTCAACAACTGCCAAAGAGAAGAAGGGCATGCTAGACCCTCCTCCGCCGCCATGGGTGCTGCTTCCCTAAACTGCCCCCATTTAAATCGAGAGAGTGCATCAGCGATAACGTTCTGCACTCCCGGGACGTGTTTGGCGGTGAAATGGATGTTGCGCTGTAAGCAGCGCAACACCAAATGCCTCAAGTAACACACGACGGCAGGTGAGGCCGCGGAAAGCCTGTTAATGGCGTACACCACACTCAGGTTGTCCGTCCAGAATACCACCGAGCGATTGGCCAACCTGTCTCCCCAAATTTCGACGGCCACCACTATTGGGAATAGTTCCAACAGAGTTAGGTTTCTTGTCCAACCCCCAGCAACCCACTCTAGCGGCCATGCAGCTGCGCTCCACTCGCCATCAAGGTATGCCCCGTAACCATATCCACCGGCTGCATCCGTGAACAGGTTCAGGGCTTGGTTCGTTACTGGATCGCCCCTCCACAAGCACACACCGTTAAAATTCACCAGGAAATTTTCCCAGACTGCCAGGTCCTCCCTGACCTCAGATGTTATGCGGGCCCATTTCACGTGACCAACAGGGCCCTTCAAAAAGCCCTCCAATCGACAGTTAGAAACCCTTCCCATAGGGATAACTCGCCCTGCGAAATTCAGCAGACCCAACAACGACTGCACCTCCCGGATGGGCACCTTGTCCACACCCTTAAAGGGACAGTATACACTCATTTTCATATAACTGCATGTAATAGACACTACTATAAAGAATACGATGCACAGATACTGATATAAAAATCCAGTATAAAATGGTTTAAAAACGTACTTAGAAGCTTTCAGTTTAGCTCGGTTGAAAATGCAGTTGGAAAGCCCACTGCAAGTGGGAAATAAGACACTCCCCCTTCTTTTGCATATGAAAAGACCCTTTACACAAACAGGAGCAAGCTGGAGAAGGTAGCTGACGGTATTCAAATAAAACTTTGGGGCTTGGTTAGGAGTCTGAAAATCAGAGCAATGTTATTTAAAAATAAGCAAAATTATACATTTTAAAAAACAAACAAACTTTATGTGCTTTATAAATAGATCATCTACAAAACATTTATGCAAAGAAAAAATGAGTGTATAATGGCCCTTTAAGCTTCCGTACCGCAGCCAACATCCGAGTCACCTTATCCATAGGCAACCTACATTCTGCCAGCACCGTGTCTATTTCTATCCCCAGGAAAGTGAGGCACGTGCATGGACCCTGAGTCTTGTCGTCCGCCAGCGGAACCCCAAAACGCGTCATCATATCCTGCATGACGCCCATGAGTTGTTCGCAATCTGCGGAACCATCTCTCCCTACCAAAAGAAAATCGTCCCGGTAGTGAGCCATCACTCCCCCACCTGAAGCCTTATAAACCACCCAATGAAGGAACGAGCTGAAACACTTGAACAGTGAACAGGACAGCGAGCATCCCATCGGCAAGCACCTGTCCACATAATACCCCTTCAAACTTCATTCCCATTAACCTGAATGCTGAAGGGTGTAACGGCAGTAGCCGGAAAGCCGACTCAATGTCTAGCTTCGCTAGCTGTGCACCCGGGCCACATGCCCTGACCGTGTCCATCGCCTTATCAAATGATTGATAGTGCACGGAACTCAGTTCTGGGTCGATAGCGTCATTAACCGACCCACCTTTTGGGAAGGACAGGTGATGTATCAACCTAAACTTCCCTTCCTCCTTTTTGGGCACCACACCCAATGGTGAGATCACAAGATCCTCCATCGGGCATGATAAGAAAGGTCCGGACACCCTGCCCAGTGCCACCTCCTTTGCCAACTTCTCCCTCACTACATGTGGGAATTCGTAGGCCGTTTTCAAATTCCGATGCACCGGTGATCCTACCACCCTCCCAGTAGTTGGGATACAAAACCCCCATTCCAACCCCGACCTGAGCAGCTCAGCTGCCCTCCTGTCGGGATAGTTTGCCAGCCATATCAACATGGCCGGCAACTTAAGCGGAGTTGGTGCCCTTGATAGTAACTCCCGACTTAGGAGTGAGTTTATTCTGGGCTTGCTCCTTCCGCTTTCCGCACTCTGATCCTGGGTGTGGCCCTGCACAGAATTTGCAGATGTGACGAAAGGAGCAGCTGCTCCCCCTGTCACACTGCTTATCCTGGAACTTCCAACACTCCCTACCACGCCTGCCAAGCCGTGCACCCTGACGTGGTGGTGCCGGGCGCGTCGCCACGGGGGAGGGTGTACCGCCCTCCAAACCCAGTTTGGACCACAAATGCATATCTTGTGTCCCGAAATGTAACAAAGGGTTACCCACCATCTTTCTTCTAAAGGCCATGTCGTATTCCCGCCATGCGCCTTCCTTAAACCTAGTATGGATATCCTCAATGGTATCCTGGTACTTAAACAGCTTGTGCCCCTGCAAAGGCCACCTGTCCACATAGCACGCAGCCAGGACCCGAAAGCATTTCAGCCATTCTTCGTACGTCTCTGGTCTGTGCACTTTCTTCGGGCCTGAACCATCAGCAGCCCTTTCCTTCGCCCTATAAGCATCCAGGGAAAGGTCGAATACATTAATGTATTTGCCCTCCTGAATCTTCTTAACAACCTTCATTTTAAGATGGCCGTAAAGCGAGTGTACCAAACAGACAGGGGTAGGTGTCCCCTTGCGCCGCTACTTTGCGCGGCACTGGGCCCACCAGGGCCATGTCGCCCCCTAAAACTTGTGGCCCCTGCACCTCGATTGCCTGATTCCTAATGCCTGTCCTTCGCCTGAGCCGCCGCCATCTTCTTTATCCACTTAAACATCCTGCGCTGCCCCTTTCCCACTAACCCAAGGTCCTCCCCACTATCAGAACCTGACCCACTCGTGGGAGACCCCGTGTCAGTGTGCATTGTGTCTGGTGCATGGCACTCACCATCTCCTTGTGTCCCTGCTCCTGGAGGAACTGTCGTTGCTGCCGCACTCTGACTACTGCTGGGCCCAGCCACCACTAAGGTACTTGTGGAACCTGATGCCATCTCTGCTGCTGACCTTCCAGGAACCTGCTGGGACAAAACAACTTGGGGGGTACTCCGGTCTACAGGAGGTGCATCAACAGAAGCCCCCTCCCTCTCACCCCCTTGTCTCCCCCCAGCAGTCATACCAAAAACGTTTGCGACAGCACCTCTGATAACATCCTCCTGTGATGCCCCTTCCCGGGCGTGATCACTAAACCCAGACTGGGGCCTCGCAGTATTTACGTCATGCAGCGCTGCCTCTACTGCCCTCCTAATCATATCCTCATTCACACCCTTCTGGGTCTGAAACCTATCATACTAATCCTCACACATCCTGTCACCTTGTCTCAAACGGCCCCCAGACACAAACTGATCTGACCTGTCATAGCCATGCGTTATCCCCGCATGATCCCACCCCCTATGTGGTTCATACATTGATCGTGCCCCAAAATGACTTTGCCTAACATCAAGCCTACCAGCTACTACCGTATCCGTGTGCCAATTCATCCTTCCAGCATCCGCACTCATGCCAGCCTGAGCCGTTATGCCAATTCTACCTGTGTGTCCATCCGCTGCTTCACTCACTCTCAGCACCCCAGCCGCGGGCCTCTGCCCCACTCTATACTGGTCTTGTGCGCGCACCTGTGCGTTAGTGCAAGGCCGCTCCAATGGCCCCCCAGATGCTCCTCCTTCTCTCTCCACCTCGCCTGCAGTCTCAATTGTCTGACCGGGATCTACGTCTTGGCGCCAATGCGCACTGGTTACAGGCCTACCCGCCCGCAATTCTCCTGCGCCACACACATGCTGACCTGCATCCAGACCGACCGCCACGCTACCACGGGGTAAGTTCCCCCTCCCTGTCACTGCCTGCCCCTCCGATGCCCCTCCCGCAACTGGTAGCCTCCCCAAGTTACCTGTGGGGCTCCGGTCGTGTGAGGCTGTCCTCTGCTGTAGTCTGTCTCCAAAATGGCGGCCGCGATCCTCCTCCCCCTCCGAACTCTCGGAGGAGATCTCGCGCGAGCCGCCATCGGATGGGGCAGACTCTGCTGCGCACTGTGCAGCAACACTGGGCCTAGTCTCTGCCACCCCACCTCCGGCCGCCCTAACGGCAACCGAGCCCTGCGCGAGGCCCACAGGGGCCGTCACACATGACAGTGACTGCGCTAGGGCTAGGACCGCCGCCATTGCCGCTGGAGGTAAGGCAGCAAATTGCCCCACTAAAGCCGCCCCAACGTCAGCTGGGACCGGCAAACTCTGCAAGGCCTCCGGGCCGCGAACAGCCCCCACCTGGCTCCCACTTACAGCTGCACCGGCCCCCCGGCCTGCTGACCTAAATTGGGGGCTACCTCCGACTCCACACCAGCCTGGGACTCAAAACTAGGGCCTACTTCTCCTGACCTTCCCCTTATTAAACCTCCTAGTAGGGGGGGATTTCTGGGGTGTGTGGGGTACCAGATCCTCTGATTCAGGCTCCTGTCTCTGTTTTGCAGGTCCTTTCTTCCTTGCAGTCATCTCCACCACCTCCCTGTATCGTTTGGGAGGCACAGAATTTCTACTGGATCTCTCCATGCTACACTTCTGGAATCACAGCAAAATCTTCAAAAACCTTCTCCTTGAAGCCTGGAAACCGAAAGAGGCTGAACTCACTGCTGCAGGACCCTTTAAAGGTAAGCACAAACACCTCCTCCCCACTTGCAACATTGTAGCAAACACAACTTAGCATTTCTCCAGACTTCAAGTTGGTAATCCCTTAATGTTGTTACAGGCCCACTAGAGGGCCCTCCACTGTCATTATCTTTGTCATCTAATGGTAGCATTGAAGGTGACAATATATTGCCCAATGTTTTAGTTTTTCTACTGACAAATTTTAAACCTGAATCCACTATTTTATTCATAGTCTCATCTGTTCTCGATATTTTCAACGCATTCTTAATGATCTCACAAACAAGGTTATACTCTTTGCTCTAAGTTGTTACAAAGAAGGGCTTTTTGCTATATTCCTTATTCTCTTCCTTCCTTTTAGGTACCAACAAATCTGTTCACTCCATACCATCTACCTGTTTTTTTCACATTCATAAGATGGTTTTTACTGTACTCTCTTGACATAAATCTCAATGTTGTCTCATCAGAATGTTTATTATAATCTTCTAGGAAATTACAATTTATTTTCACTCTCATGTACTGACCTTTTGGAATTGCTCTTATTATGTGGCTGGGGTGGCATGACCTTGCATTCAGAAGTGTATTCCCTGCAGTTGATTTCCTAAACAGACTAACTGCTACATTGGTGTTTTTTACATCAGCTTTTAAAGATACATCTAAATAGGGAATAGACTCTTTAGAATATTCTATTGTGAAATCCAAATTCATATGATTGTGTTTCATATATGCCAAGAAACCAAGAATATCATCTTCCTCACCCCTCCATACAAACAAGAGGTTGTCTATATAGCGACCATTAAATATTGTATATGTTCCCTATATGGATACCCATCTCCAAAAACTTGGAACAGTTCCCACCAGCCTAGGTAAAGGTTGGCATAGGTGGGGCAAATTTTGCCCCCATTGCTGTTCCACGCTTCTGGAGGTAAAAATCACCTTCCAACAGGAAGAAATTGTGGGTTAAAAGGTATTCTATTGATCTCAAAATAATTATATAGCTTGCATTCCCTGCAGATGTGGAATTTATGTGTATAATACCACATCAATGGTCAAAATATAATAATCATTTTGGCATTGCATTGCATTTTGCATTTTTTTTTTCTATCGGACATATCAGATCAGTAGTATCTCTTACATAGCTTTTAAGATTAGCCACTAGTGGTTGTAAATAAGTATCAATCATTCAGGGATCCAATGCCTGTTATAATGGGCATCCAGGCTGTGAAACTGGATTGTTATGTTCCTTTGGTAAATAATGGAATATTGCAGTTAATGGATGATCCACCATCAAGTTGTCAACATTACTTTGTGTAATAACGCCACAGTTTTGTGGCTAATGAATTATCGAGTTTAGTGCATTCCTGAATTTAAATGTAGGGTCAGTTGTCAATAATTCACAAACATCCTGGTCTCCCAGTTGTCGGTGGACTTTGTTAATGTAATCTAACCTGTTCAGTATGACTGCGTTACCGCCTTTATCTGAATTGCGGATAACTATAGATTTTAACTTTTCAAGTGCTTCAAAATCCCTCCTTTTTAAGTTATTAGTATGATTATCTCTAGTAATACTTTTATCCAAACAACATATTTGTTGTTCCTTTTATAAGAGCAGTACTTAAACATGTTAACATATTTAAGTGAATGATTATTATGGGATTTTGTTGCCCACTAGCAGGTAATGACAACTCCCTCGAAACAGTTTGTTTTTTAGAAATGCCTATTCTTGTGCTAAATAAACCATGCACTTTAACCCTTTAACTGCTGCTGATGACTTGTGGTTGGGCTCGTCATCCACTCAATGCCGTTACATCGGATAACCACCACTTTTTGTGCTTTGGGAGCTGATCATGGCCCCTCTGCAATCTTAGGCAGCTTACGAGGTGGTGTTGGGTTAGGCCTCAGTTGTGGTATTCTTGCGATGTCACCATGTTGGTTGTCATAATGTCACTTAGACCCGGAAACCCTGGAGGTAACAGGCTCACTAATTAGAAACTGGGAGCTGGATGGGGATGTTTAGAAAAAAACATTAATCTTAGCTCCCTTAACTCCTACAAACCCCCAAGACACACCGTTAGAAAAGTAATAACTTTCCCTGTTGTTCTTGGTGGAAAACAATGTACAAAAAATTGATTCAAAATAAATTTAAAAAGTTTTTAAAGCCCCTAACCCCTTTTTTTAAATAAAGCCCTTATATAAGTTTTAATAAGGGATCACTGTGGTAATAGCGATCACCTGGTGTGTATAAATGTGCATTTATTTGAGAAGAGGCTCATATTAGCCCCTATGTGCACATCAAAGTTAAATAACTATACCTTAAAGCCCTTATTAATATAAGGCTAACTCATTCTTTCTTTTTACTATGGAGTTTAGAAAGAAAATACAAACACACAATTTTATGCAACCTTATTTATTAAAATGTTAATAACAAATATACATTTAACACATTATGTTGCAGGATTCTCAAGTCATGATATATACATACAATAATGGTATAGTTTTTATTTCTAGGCTGTGGTTAGTCAAATATTTCTTTAAGTGGAATAGGGGGAAGTGCATGAATGGCTGCAACAATATATTATGTTATCAAATCACAAGAGTAACATAACTTAATAAACTTTAAAGTGATGGTAAAGTTTCCAATTGGCATAATCAGATCCATAATGGAAGCCATATTTCACATTTCTAATGAAAATACACTATAACTCACTTTTTAATATAGCAATAAAATTTCAAAAGTAAATTTGTTTTTGGGAGCTATTTGAACTGTTCTCCATTCGGCACTCTAGCCATATGGCACTCGCAAAGTTTTTTTTTGTTTGTTTTTTTTTGGCTAAAGTACCGATTGGAGAACAGTTCAAACCATTAGCTCACACACAAAAAAAAAATACTTTTGAAGTAGGCTGCCTGGAGCAGGTCATTGAATTGAATCACTATATTAAAAAGTAAGTTATTGCGTATCTTCATTAGAGTTGATAAATTAAAATCCATCTAAAATATAATTTCCTTTACAGATTTGATTATACCAATTGGAAACATTACCATCACTTAAATCAAATATGCTATTAGCATGTATATTAGTAAGGGATTAGAGGCCTACCGGGTCATTATCAGCAGAAGAAGGGACTTGAGAACCACCCAGCACCTATTTAAATAACTCACACAGACACTTTGTTGTAGAAATAAGAATGTCACAAGTCATTTTTATTAAACATATCAAATAAATAATAAAGCTGACAGAACTCAAGGATGGTGGCAAATGAACACACTAAGACTACCCCTACTACTGGAATTTAGTGTCCCCATTGGATCTACATCAGAGTCCCCATCTGCTCAAGGAGATGATACTAGGGGTTTCAGAGATTGTCTGGCCTACCTACACGGAGGGGGGGGGCACCCCATGTGCACCTGGGGCCGTCCACCTCTCACTTCAGCCTGGCTATCACTCCCTCCCTCCCTCTCCATGCACACCAAGGCCACAACCTCCAGCAGCTAGGTTGTAAGGACACTCCAGCAGGCTGCACAAACCAGCTAGTCCACAGAAAGAGGCCTATAAATTACAGCCATGGATTTACGCAGACTAGATTAAGTAATCCTATCTTCGCCATCAGCACCTAAATGATGTATTGTCAAACCACCATCTACAAACCAGGGAGAAGATGACAGAAAGTCATTGAGTGCAGTGACCAAGGCGCCTGATGACATAACCTGAAGAACACCACATATCAGCATCTATACTGTAGATGCACCAATACGAAAGGAATGCAGAGCAATTCCAGGGCTGCCTCCTCTGCCACCCACGCCAACACCATATGAAACTTAAAATTAGAGAGGACAGAACTATCCTTGTGCAATAACAATGTACTAGGAGTGTGTGACCTGGATTGCAAATATTGTATCCCTGGATTGTGATGGGGTGCATCCCCAGCCCTTAAGGACTTGCCGAATAAAAAAGGAGAAAGTGAGATCATGTTTACCTAGCAATTTGTAAAAAAAGGAAAGGGCAGCTAATCTGGAGGGAACAGCACCATGCCGAAATCCGGCCGCATGCAGTTTTACCAGCCAGTCACACAGGATCACCTGGGAGTCCAAAGTAGAATTAACACCCTGAAGTCTGCAAATTTAAGTCCACACGTTCCAGAGGTTAACATATAAATGCCAGGTAGCTAGGGCAAGGGAAGAAGGCACTACAGGGAGTGCAGAATTATTAGGCAAGTTGTATTTTTGAGGATTAATTTTATTATTGAACAACAACCATGTTCTCAATGAACCCAAAAAACTCATTAATATCAAAGCTGAATATTTTTGGAAGTAGTTTTTTAGTTTGTTTTAGTTTTAGCTATTTTAGGGGGATAT